>NW_028263304.1:0-121000 GCF_982192425.1 Myodes glareolus
TTTCAGAGAAACGCATGTGAATTTCTGTGGAATGCTTGTAAGTAGCTTAAGGCACTTTCAAAGGAAAGTGATTTTCTCTGAAAGGACAGCATTTAGAAAGTGAAGCAACACTCCATTCACTTCGCACAGTGAATTGAAGTGTTGGAACAGACTGCTTCTCTTTCACTGAAATGCATGTGAATTTCTGTTGAATGCTTGTAAGTAGCTTAAGGCACTTTCAAAGGAAAGTGATTTTCTCTGAAAGGACAGCATTTAGAAAGTGAAGCAACACTCCATTCACTTCGCACAGTGAATTGAAGTGTTGGAACAGACAGCTTCTCTTTCACTGAAACGCATTTGAGTTTCCTGTGAATGTGTGTAAGTAGCTTAAGGCACTTTCAAAGGAAAGTGATTTTCTCTGAAAGGACAGCATTTAGAAAGTGAAACAGCACTCCATTCACTTCGCACAGTGAATTGAAGTGTTGGAACAGACTGCTTCTCTTTCAGTGAAACGCATGTGAATTTCTGTTGAATGCTTGTAAGTAGCTTAAGGCACTTTCAAAGGAAAGTGATTTTCTCTGAAAGGACAGCATTTAGAAAGTGAAGCAACACTCCATTCACTTCGCACAGTGAATTGAAGTGTTGGAACAGACTGCTTCTTTTTCAGAGAAACAGATGTGACTTTCTTGTGAATGCTTGTAAGTAACTTAAGGCAGTTTCAAAAGAGAGTGATTTTCTCCAAAGAGAGCATATAGAAAGTGAAGCAACACTCCATTCACTACGCACAGTGAATTGAAGTGTTGGAACAGACTGCTTCTCTTTCAGAAAATGCATGTGAGTTTCTTGTGAATGCTTGTAAGTAGCTTAAGGCACTTTCAAAGGAAAGTGATTTTCTCTGAAAGGACAGCATTTAGAAAGTGAAGCAACACTCCATTCACTTCGCACAGTGAATTGAAGTGTTGGAACAGACTGCTTCTTTTTCAGAGAAACACATGTGAATTTCTATTGAATGCTTGTAAGTAGCTTAAGGCACTTTCAAAGGAAAGTGATTTTCTCTGAAAGGACAGCATTTAGAAAGTGAAGCAACACTCCATTCACTACGCACAGTGAATTGAAGTGTTGGAACAGACTGCTTCTCTTTCAGAAAAATGCATGTGAGTTTCTTGTGAATGCTTGTAAGTAGCTTAAGGCACTTTCAAAGGAAAGTGATTGTCTCTGAAAGGACAGCATTTAGAAAGTGAAGCAACACTCCATTCACTTCGCACAGTGAATTGAAGTGTTGGAACAGACTGCTTCTTTTTCAGAGAAACGCATGTGAATTTCTGTGGAATGCTTGTAAGTAGCTTAAGGCACTTTCAAAGGAAAGTGATTTTCTCTGAAAGGACAGCATTTAGAAAGTGAAGCAACACTCCATTCACTTCGCACAGTGAATTGAAGTGTTGGAACAGACAGCTTCTCTTTCACAGAAACGCATTTGAGTTTCCTGTGAATGTGTGTAAGTAGCTTAAGGCACTTTCAAAGGAAAGTGATTTTCTCTGAAAGGACAGCATTTAGAAAGTGAAACAGCACTCCATTCACTTCGCACAGTGAATTGAAGTGTTGGAACAGACTGCTTCTCTTTCAGTGAAACGCATGTGAATTTCTGTTGAATGCTTGTAAGTAGCTTAAGGCACTTTCAAAGGAAAGTGATTTTCTCTGAAAGGACAGCATTTAGAAAGTGAAGCAACACTCCATTCACTTCGCAGAGTGAATTGAAGTGTTGGAACAGACTGCTTCTTTTTCAGAGAAACAGATGTGACTTTCTTGTGAATGCTTGTAAGTAACTTAAGGCAGTTTCAAAAGAGAGTGATTTTCTCCAAAGAGAGCATATAGAAAGTGAAGCAACACTCCATTCACTTCGCACAGTGAATTGTAGTGTTGGAACAAACTGCTTCTCTTTCAGAAAAATGCATGTGAGTTTCTTGTGAATGCTTGTAAGTAGCTTAAGGCACTTTCAAAGGAAAGTGATTTTCTCTGAAAGGACAGCATTTAGAAAGTGAAGCAACACTCCATTCACTTCACACAGTGAATTGAAGTGTTGGAACAGACTGCTTTTCTATCATTGATACGCGTGCGAATTTCTGTTGAATACTTGTAAGTAGCTTAAGGCACTTTCAAAGGAAAGTGATTTTCTCTGAAAGGACAGCATTTAGAAAGTGAAGCAACACTCCATTCACTTCGCACAGTGAATTGAAGTGTTGGAACAGACAGCTTCTCTTTCATAGAAACGCATTTGAGTTTCCTGTGAATGTGTATAAGTAGCTTAAGGCACTTTCAAAGGAAAGTGATTTTCTCTGAAAGGACAGCATTTAGAAAGTGAAACAACACTCCATTCACTTAGCACAGTTAATTGAAGTGTTGGAGCAGACTGCCTCTCTTTCAGAGAAACGCATGTGAATTTCTGTGGAATGCTTGTAAGTAGCTTAAGGCACTTTCAAAGGAAAGTGATTTTCTCTGAAAGGACAGCATTTAGAAAGTGAAGCAACACTCCATTCACTTCGCACAGTGAATTGAAGTGTTGGAACAGACTGCTTCATTTTCAGAGAAACACATGTGAATTTCTATTGAATGCTTGTAAGTAGCTTAAGGCACTCTCAAAGGAAAGTGATTTTCTCTGAAAGGACAGCATTTAGAAAGTGAAGCAACACTCCATTCACTACGCACAGTGAATTGAAGTGTTGGAACAGACTGCTTCTCTTTCAGAAAAATGCATGTGAGTTTCTTGTGAATGCTTGTAAGTAGCTTAAGGCACTTTCAAAGGAAAGTGATTTTCTCTGAAAGGACAGCATTTAGAAAGTGAAGCAACACTCCATTCACTTCGCACAGTGAATTGAAGTGTTGGAACAGACTGCTTCTTTTTCAGAGAAACACATGTGAATTTCTATTGAATGCTTGTAAGTAGCTTAAGGCACTTTCAAAGTTAAGTGATTTTCTCTGAAAGGACAGCATTTAGAAAGTGAAGCAACACTCCATTCACTACGCACAGTGAATTGAAGTGTTGGAACAGACTGCTTCTCTTTCAGAAAAATGCATGTGAGTTTCTTGTGAATGCTTGTAAGTAGCTTAAGGCACTTTCAAAGGAAAGTGATTGTCTCTGAAAGGACAGCATTTAGAAAGTGAAGCAACACTCCATTCACTTCGCACAGTGAATTGAAGTGTTGGAACAGACTGCTTCTTTTTCAGAGAAACGCATGTGAATTTCTGTGGAATGCTTGTAAGTAGCTTAAGGCACTTTCAAAGGAAAGTGATTTTCTCTGAAAGGACAGCATTTAGAAAGTGAAGCAACACTCCATTCACTTCGCACAGTGAATTGAAGTGTTGGAACAGACTGCTTCTCTTTCAGTGAAATGCATGTGAATTTCTGTTGAATGCTTGTAAGTAGCTTAAGGCACTTTCAAAGGAAAGTGATTTTCTCTGAAAGGACAGCATTTAGAAAGTGAAGCAACACTCCATTCACTTCACACAGTGAATTGAAGTGTTGGAACAGACTGCTTCTCTTTCAGAGAAACGCATGTGAATTTCTGTTGAATGCCTGTAAGTAGCTTAAGGCACTTACAAAGGAAAGTGATTTTCTCTGAAAGGACAGCATTTAGAAAGTGAAGCAACACTCCATTCACTTCGCCCAGTGAATTGAAGTGTTGGAACAGACAGCTTCTCTTTCATAGAAACGCATTTGAGTTTCCTGTGAATGTGGGTAAGTAGCTTAAGGCACTTTCAAAGGAAAGTGATTTTCTCTGAAAGGACAGCATTTAGAAAGTGAAACAACACTCCATTCAGTTAGCACAATGAATTGAAGTGTTGGAACAGACTGCTTCTCTTTCAGAGAAACGCATGTGAATTTCTGTGGATTGCTTGTAAGTAGCTTAAGGCACTTTCAAAGGAAAGTGATTTTCTCTGAAAGGACAGCATTTAGAAAATGAAACAACACTCCATTCACTTCGCACAGTGAATTGAAGTGTTGGAACAGACTATTTCTCTTTCAGAGAAACAGATATGAGTTTTTTGTGAATGCTTGTAAGTAGCTTAAGGCACTTTCAAAGGAAAGTGATTTTCTCTGAAAGGACAGCATTTAGAAAGTGAAGAAACACTCCATTCACTACGCACAGTGAATTGAAGTGTTGGAACAGACTGCTTCTCTTTCAGAAAAATGCATGTGAGTTTCTTGTGAATGCTTGTAAGTAGCTTAAGGCACTTTCAAAGGAAAGTGATTTTCTCTGAAAGGACAGCATTTAGAAAGTGAGGCAACACTCCATTCACTTCGCACAGTGAATTGAAGTGTTGGAACAGACTGCTTCTTTTTCAGAGAAACACATGTGAATTTCTATTGAATGCTTGTAAGTAGCTTAAGGCACTTTCAAAGGAAAGTGATTTTCTCTGAAAGGACAGCATTTAGAAAGTGAAGCAACACTCCATTCACTACGCACAGTGAATTGAAGTGTTGGAACAGACTGCTTCTCTTTCAGAAAAATGCATGTGAGTTTGTTGTGAATGCTTGTAAGTAGCTTAAGGCACTTTTAAAGGAAAGTGATTGTCTCTGAAAGGACAGCATTTAGAAAGTGAGGCAACACTCCATTCACTTCGCACAGTGAATTGAAGTGTTGGAACAGACTGCGTCTTTTTCAGAGAAACGCATGTGAATTTCTGTGGAATGCTTGTAAGTAGCTTAAGGCACTTTCAAAGGAAAGTGATTTTCTCTGAAAGGACAGCATTTAGAAAGTGAAGCAACACTCCATTCACTTCGCACAGTGAATTGAAGTGTTGGAACAGACTGCTTCTCTTTCAGTGAAATGCATGTGAATTTCTGTTGAATGCTTGTAAGTAGCTTAAGGCACTTTCAAAGGAAAGTGATTTTCTCTGAAAGGACAGCATTTAGAAAGTGAAGCAACACTCCATTCACTTCGCACAGTGAATTGAAGTGTTGGAACAGACAGCTTCTCTTTCACAGAAACGCATTTGAGTTTCCTGTGAATGTGTGTAAGTAGCTTAAGGCACTTTCAAAGGAAAGTGATTTTCTCTGAAAGGACAGCATTTAGAAAGTGAAACAGCACTCCATTCACTTCGCACAGTGAATTGAAGTGTTGGAACAGACTGCTTCTCTTTCAGTGAAACGCATGTGAATTTCTGTTGAATGCTTGTAAGTAGCTTAAGGCACTTTCAAAGGAAAGTGATTTTCTCTGAAAGGACAGCATTTAGAAAGTGAAGCAACACTCCATTCACTTCGCACAGTGAATTGAAGTGTTGGAACAGACTGCTTCTTTTTCAGAGAAACAGATGTGACTTTCTTGTGAATGCTTGTAAGTAACTTAAGGCAGTTTCAAAAGAGAGTGATTTTCTCTAAAAGGAGAGCATATAGAAAGTGAAGCAACACTCCATTCACTTCGTACAGTGAATTGTAGTGTTGGAACAAACTGCTTCTCTTTCAGAAAAATGCATGTGAGTTTCTTGTGAATGCTTGTAAGTAGC
Source organism: Myodes glareolus (assembly GCF_982192425.1). Classification (NCBI taxonomy): domain Eukaryota; kingdom Metazoa; phylum Chordata; class Mammalia; order Rodentia; family Cricetidae; genus Myodes; species Myodes glareolus. The sequence continues at coordinate 5,482 of NW_028263304.1, forward strand.
TTAAAGCACTTTGAAAGGAAAGTGATTTTCTCTGAAAGGACAGCATTTAGAAAGTGAAGCAATACTCCATTCACTTCACACAGTGAATTGAAGTGTTGGAACAGACTGCTTTTCTATCATTGATACGCGTGCGAATTTCTGTTGAATACTTGTAAGTAGCTTAAGGCACTTTCAAAGGAAAGTGATTTTCTCTGAAAGGACAGCATTTAGAAAGTGAAGCAACACTCCATTCACTTCGCACAGTGAATTGAAGTGTTGGAACAGACAGCTTCTCTTTCATAGAAACGCATTTGAGTTTCCTGTGAATGTGTATAAGTAGCTTAAGGCACTTTCAAAGGAAAGTGATTTTCTCTGAAAGGACAGCATTTAGAAAGTGAAACAACACTCCATTCACTTAGCACAGTGAATTGAAGTGTTGGAGCAGACTGCCTCTCTTTCAGAGAAACGCATGTGAATTTCTGTGGAATGCTTGTAAGTAGCTTAAGGCACTTTCAAAGGAAAGTGATTTTCTCTGAAAGGACAGCATTTAGAAAGTGAAGCAACACTCCATTCACTTCGCACAGTGAATTGAAGTGTTGGAACAGACTGCTTCAATTTCAGAGAAACACATGTGAATTTCTATTGAATGCTTGTAAGTAGCTTAAGGCACTTTCAAAGGAAAGTGATTTTCTCTGAAAGGACAGCATTTAGAAAGTGAAGCAACACTCCATTCACTACGCACAGTGAATTGAAGTGTTGGAACAGACTGCTAATCTTTCCGAAAAATGCATGTGAGTTTCTTGTGAATCCTTGTAAGTAGCTTAAGGCACTTTCAAAGGAAAGTGATTGTCTCTGAAAGGACAGCATTTAGAAAGTGAAGCAACACTCCATTCACTTCGCACAGTGAATTGAAGTGTTGGAACAGACTGCTTCCCTTTCAGTGAAATGCATGTGAATTTCTGTTGAATGCTTGTAAGTAGCTTAAGGCACTTTCAAAGGAAAGTGATTTTCTCTGAAAGGACAGCATTTAGAAAGTGAAGCAACACTCCATTCACTTCACACAGTGAATTGAAGTGTTGGAACAGACTGCTTCTCTTTCAGAGAAACGCATGTGAATTTCTGTTGAATGCCTGTAAGTAGCTTAAGGCACTTACAAAGGAAAGTGATTTTCTCTGAAAGGACAGCATTTAGAAAGTGAAGCAACACTCCATTCACTTCGCCCAGTGAATTGAAGTGTTGGAACAGACAGCTTCTCTTTCATAGAAACGCATTTGAGTTTCCTGTGAATGTGGGTAAGTAGCTTAAGGCACTTTCAAAGGAAAGTGATTTTCTCTGAAAGGACAGCATTTAGAAAGTGAAACAACACTCCATTCAGTTAGCACAATGAATTGAAGTGTTGGAACAGACTGCTTCTCTTTCAGAGAAACGCATGTGAATTTCTGTGGATTGCTTGTAAGTAGCTTAAGGCACTTTCAAAGGAAAGTGGTTTTCTCTGAAAGGACAGCATTTAGAAAATGAAACAACACTCCATTCACTTCGCACAGTGAATTGAAGTGTTGGAACAGACTATTTCTCTTTCAGAGAAACAGATATGAGTTTTTTGTGAATGCTTGTAAGTAGCTTAAGGCACTTTCAAAGGAAAGTGATTTTCTCTGAAAGGACAGCATTTAGAAAGTGAAGAAACACTCCATTCACTACGCACAGTGAATTGAAGTGTTGGAACAGACTGCTTCTCTTTCAGAAAAATGCATGTGAGTTTCTTGTGAATGCTTGTAAGTAGCTTAAGGCACTTTCAAAGGAAAGTGATTTTCTCTGAAAGGACAGCATTTAGAAAGTGAGGCAACACTCCATTCACTTCGCACAGTGAATTGAAGTGTTGGAACAGACTGCTTCTTTTTCAGAGAAACACATGTGAATTTCTATTGAATGCTTGTAAGTAGCTTAAGGCACTTTCAAAGGAAAGTGATTTTCTCTGAAAGGACAGCATTTAGAAAGTGAAGCAACACTCCATTCACTACGCACAGTGAATTGAAGTGTTGGAACAGACTGCTTCTCTTTCAGAAAAATGCATGTGAGTTTGTTGTGAATGCTTGTAAGTAGCTTAAGGCACTTTTAAAGGAAAGTGATTGTCTCTGAAAGGACAGCATTTAGAAAGTGAGGCAACACTCCATTCACTTCGCACAGTGAATTGAAGTGTTGGAACAGACTGCGTCTTTTTCAGAGAAACGCATGTGAATTTCTGTGGAATGCTTGTAAGTAGCTTAAGGCACTTTCAAAGGAAAGTGATTTTCTCTGAAAGGACAGCATTTAGAAAGTGAAGCAACACTCCATTCACTTCGCACAGTGAATTGAAGTGTTGGAACAGACTGCTTCTCTTTCAGTGAAATGCATGTGAATTTCTGTTGAATGCTTGTAAGTAGCTTAAGGCACTTTCAAAGGAAAGTGATTTTCTCTGAAAGGACAGCATTTAGAAAGTGAAGCAACACTCCATTCACTTCGCACAGTGAATTGAAGTGTTGGAACAGACAGCTTCTCTTTCACAGAAACGCATTTGAGTTTCCTGTGAATGTGTGTAAGTAGCTTAAGGCACTTTCAAAGGAAAGTGATTTTCTCTGAAAGGACAGCATTTAGAAAGTGAAACAGCACTCCATTCACTTCGCACAGTGAATTGAAGTGTTGGAACAGACTGCTTCTCTTTCAGTGAAACGCATGTGAATTTCTGTTGAATGCTTGTAAGTAGCTTAAGGCACTTTCAAAGGAAAGTGATTTTCTCTGAAAGGACAGCATTTAGAAAGTGAAGCAACACTCCATTCACTTCGCACAGTGAATTGAAGTGTTGGAACAGACTGCTTCTTTTTCAGAGAAACAGATGTGACTTTCTTGTGAATGCTTGTAAGTAACTTAAGGCAGTTTCAAAAGAGAGTGATTTTCTCTAAAAGGAGAGCATATAGAAAGTGAAGCAACACTCCATTCACTTCGTACAGTGAATTGTAGTGTTGGAACAAACTGCTTCTCTTTCAGAAAAATGCATGTGAGTTTCTTGTGAATGCTTGTAAGTAGCTTAAAGCACTTTGAAAGGAAAGTGATTTTCTCTGAAAGGACAGCATTCAGAAAGTGAAGCAATACTCCATTCACTTCACACAGTGAATTGAAGTGTTGGAACAGACTGCTTTTCTATCATTGATACGCGTGCGAATTTCTGTTGAATACTTGTAAGTAGCTTAAGGCACTTTCAAAGGAAAGTGATTTTCTCTGAAAGGACAGCATTTAGAAAGTGAAGCAACACTCCATTCACTTCGCACAGTGAATTGAAGTGTTGGAACAGACAGCTTCTCTTTCATAGAAACGCATTTGAGTTTCCTGTGAATGTGTATAAGTAGCTTAAGGCACTTTCAAAGGAAAGTGATTTTCTCTGAAAGGACAGCATTTAGAAAGTGAAACAACACTCCATTCACTTAGCACAGTGAATTGAAGTGTTGGAGCAGACTGCCTCTCTTTCAGAGAAACGCATGTGAATTTCTGTGGAATGCTTGTAAGTAGCTTAAGGCACTTTCAAAGGAAAGTGATTTTCTCTGAAAGGACAGCATTTAGAAAGTGAAGCAACACTCCATTCACTTCGCACAGTGAATTGAAGTGTTGGAACAGACTGCTTCAATTTCAGAGAAACACATGTGAATTTCTATTGAATGCTTGTAAGTAGCTTAAGGCACTTTCAAAGGAAAGTGATTTTCTCTGAAAGGACAGCATTTAGAAAGTGAAGCAACACTCCATTCACTACGCACAGTGAATTGAAGTGTTGGAACAGACTGCTAATCTTTCCGAAAAATGCATGTGAGTTTCTTGTGAATGCTTGTAAGTAGCTTAAGGCACTTTCAAAGGAAAGTGATTGTCTCTGAAAGGACAGCATTTAGAAAGTGAAGCAACACTCCATTCACTTCGCACAGTGAATTGAAGTGTTGGAACAGACTGCTTCTTTTTCAGAGAAACGCATGTGAGTTTCTGTGGAATGCTTGTAAGTAGCTTAAGGCACTTTCAAAGGAAAGTGATTTTCTCTGAAAGGACAGCATTTAGAAAGTGAAGCAACACTCCATTCAATTCGCACAGTGAATTGAAGTGTTGGAACAGACTGCTTCTCTTTCAGTGAAATGCATGTGAATTTCTGTTGAATGCTTGTAAGTAGCTTAAGGCACTTTCAAAGGAAAGTGATTTTCTCTGAAAGGACAGCATTTAGAAAGTGAAGCAACACTCCATTCACTTCGCACAGTGAATTGAAGTGTTGGAACAGACTGCTTCTTTTTCAGAGAAACGCATGTGAATTTCTGTGGAATGCTTGTAAGTAGCTTAAGGCACTTTCAAAGGAAAGTGATTTTCTCTGAAAGGACAGCATTTAGAAAGTGAAGCAACACTCCATTCACTACGTACAGTGAATTGAAGTGTTGGAACAGACTGCTTCTCTTTCAGAAAAATGCATGTGAGTTTCTTGTGAATGCTTGTAAGTAGCTTAAGGCACTTTCAAAGGAAAGTGATTTTCTCTGAAAGGACAGGATTTAGAAAGTGAAGCAACACTCCATTCACTTCGCACAGTGAATTGAAGTGTTGGAACAGACTGCTTCTTTTTCAGAGAAACGCATGTGAATTTCTGTGGAATGCTTTTAAGTAGCTTAAGGCACTTTCAAAGGAAAGTGATTTTCTCTGAAAAGACAGCATTTAGAAAGTGAAGCAGCACTGCATTCACTTCGCACAGTGAATTGAAGTGTTGGAACAGACTGCTTCTCTTTCAGTGATATGCATGTGAATTTCTGCTGAATGCTTGTAAGTAGCTTAAGGCACTTTCAAAGGAAAGTGATTTTCTCTGAAAGGACAGCATTTAGAAAGTGAAGCAACACTCCATTCACTTCGCACAGTGAATTGAAGTGTTGGAACAGACAGCTTCACTTTCATAGAAACGCATTTGAGTTTCCTGTGAATGTGTGTAAGTAGCTTAAGGCACTTTCAAAGGAAAGTGATTTTCTCTGAAAGGACAGCATTTAGAAAGTGAAGCAACACTCCATTCAATTCGCACAGTGAATTGAAGTGTTGGAACAGACTGCTTCTCTTTCAGTGAAACGCATGTGAATTTCTGTTGAATGCTTGTAAGTAGCCTAAGGAACTTTCAAAGGAAAGTGATTTTCTCTGAAAGGACAGCATTTAGAAAGTGAAGCAACACTCCATTCACTTCGCACAGTGAATTGAAGTGTTGGAACAGACAGCTTCTCTTTCATAGAAACGCATTTGAGTTTCCTGTGAATGTGTGTAAGTAGCTTAAGGCACTTTCAAAGGAAAGTGATTTTCTCTGAAAGGACAGCATTTTGAAAGTGAAACAACACTCCATTCAGTTAGCACAGTGAATTGAAGTGTTGGAACTGACTGCTTCTCTTTCAGAGAAACGCATGTGAATTTCTGTGGAATGCTTGTAAAAAGCTTAAGGCACTTTCAAAGGAAAGTGATTTTCTCTGAAAGGACAGCATTTAGAAAATGCAACAACACTCCAATCACTTCGCACAGTGAATTGAAGTGTTGGAACAGACTACTTCTCTTTCAGAGAAACAGATATGAGTTTTTTGTGAATGCTTGTAAGTAGCTTAAGGCACTTTCAAAGGAAAGTGATTTTCTCTGAAAGGACAGCATTTAGAAAGTGATGCAACACTCCATTCACTACGCACAGTGAATTGAAGTGTTGGAATAGACTGCTTCTCTTTCAGAAAAATGCACTTGAGTTTCTTGTGAATGCTTGTAAGTAGCTTAAGGCACTTTCAAAGGAAAGTGATTGTCTCTGAAAGGACAGCATTTAGAAAGTGAAGCAACACTCCATTCACTTCGCACAGTGAATTGAAGTGTTGGAACAGACTGCTTCATTTTCAGAGAAACACATGTGAATTTCTATTGAATGCTTGTAAGTAGCTTAAGGCACTTTCAAAGGAAAGTGATTTTCTCTGAAAGGACAGCATTTAGAAAGTGAAGCAACACTCCATTCACTACGCACAGTGAATTGAAGTGTTGGAACAGACTGCTTCTCTTTCAGAAAAATGCATGTGAGTTTCTTGTGAATGCTTGTAAGTAGCTTAAGGCACTTTCAAAGGAAAGTGATTTTCTCTGAAAGGACAGCATTTAGAAAGTGAAGCAACACTCCATTCACTTCGCACAGTGAATTGAAGTGTTTGAACAGACTGCTTCTTTTTCAGAGAAACGCATGTGAATTTCTGTGGAATGCTTGTAAGTAGCTTAAGGCACTTTCAAAGGAAAGTGATTTTCTCTGAAAGGACAGATTTTAGAAAGTGAAGCAGCACTGCATTCACTTCGCACAGTGAATTGAAGTGTTGGAACAGACTTCTTCTTTTTCAGAGAAATGCATGTGAATTTCTGTTGAATGCTTGTAAGTAGCTTAAGGCACTTCAAAGGAAAGTGATTTTCTCTGAAAGGACAGCATTTAGAAAGTGAAGTAACACTCCATTCACTTCGCACAGTGAATTGAAGTGTTGGAACAGACAGCTTCTCTTTCATTGAAACACATATGACTTTCTGTTGAATGCTTGTAAGTAGCTTAAGGCACTTTCAAAGGAAAGTGATTTTCTCTGAAAGGACAGCATTTAGAAAGTGAAGCAACACTCCATTCAATTCGCACAGTGAATTGAAGTGTTGGAACAGATTGCTTCTCTTTCAGTGAAACGCATGTGAATTTCTGTTGAATGCTTGTAAGTAGCCTAAGGCACTTTCAAAGGAAAGTGAATTTCTCTGAACGGACAGCATTTAGATAGTGAAGCAACACTCCATTCACTTCGCACAGTGAATTGAAGTGTTGGAACAGACAGCTTCTCTTTCATAGAAACGCTTTTGAGTTTCCTGTGAATGTGTGTAAGTAGCTTAAGGCACTTTCAAAGGAAAGTGATTTTCTCTGAAAGGACAGCATTTCGAAAGTGAAACAACACTCCATTCAGTTAGCACAGTGAATTGAAGTGTTGGAATAGACTGCTTCTCTTTCAGAGAAACGCATGTGAATTTCTGTGGAATGCTTGTAAAAAGCTTAAGGCACTTTCAAAGGAAAGTGATTTTCTCTGAAAGGACAGCATTTAGAAAATGAAACAACACTCCATTCACTTCGCACAGTGAATTGAAGTGTTGGAACTGACTACTTCTCTTTCAGAGAAACAGATATGAGTTTTTTGTGAATGCTTGTAAGTAGCTTAAGGCACTTTCAAAGGAAAGTGATTTTCTCTGAAAGGACAGCATTTAGAAAGTGAAGCAACACTCCATTCACTACGCACAGTGAATTGAAGTGTTGGAATAGACTGCTTCTCTTTCAGAAAAATGCACGTGAGTTTCTTGTGAATGCTTGTAAGTAGCTTAAGGCACTTTCAAAGGAAAGTGATTTTCTCTGAAAGGACAGCATTTAGAAAGTGAAGCAACACTCCATTCACTTCGCACAGTGAATTGAAGTGTTAGAACAGACTGCTTCTTTTTCAGAGAAACACATGTGAATTTCTATTGAATGCTTGTAAGTAGCCTAAGGCACTATCAAAGGAAAGTGATTTTCTCTGAAAGGACAGCATTTAGAAAGTGAAGCAACACTCCATTCACTACGCACAGTGAATTGAAGTGTTGGAACAGACTGCTTCTCTTTCAGAAAAATGCATGTGAGTTTCTTGTGAATGCTTGTAAGTAGCTTAAGGCACTTTCAAAGGAAAGTGATTTTCTCTGAAAGGACAGCATGTAGAAAGTGAAGCAACACTCCATTCACTTCGCACAGTGAATTGAAGTGTTGGTACAGACTGCTTCATTTTCAGAGAAACACATGTGAATTTCTATTGAATGCTTGTAAGTAGCTTAAGGCACTTTCAAAGGAAAGTGATTTTCTCTGAAAGGACAGCATTTAGAAAGTGAAGCAACACTCCATTCACTACGCACAGTGAATTGAAGTGTTGGAACAGACTGCTAATCTTTCAGAAAAATGCATGTGAGTTTCTTGTGAATGCTTGTAAGTAGCTTAAGGCACTTTCAAAGGAAAGTGATTGTCTCTGAAAGGACAGCATTTAGAAAGTGAAGCAACACTCCATTCACTTCGCACAGTGAATTGAAGTGTTGGAACAGACTGCTTCTTTTTCAGAGAAACGCATGTGAGTTTCTGTGGAATGCTTGTAAGTAGCTTAAGGCACTTTCAAAGGAAAGTGATTTTCTCTGAAAGGACAGCATTTAGAAAGTGAAGCAACACTCCATTCAATTCGCACAGTGAATTGAAGTGTTGGAACAAACTGCTTCTCTTTCAGTGAAATGCATGTGAATTTCTGTTGAATGCTTGTAAGTAGCTTAAGGCACTTTCAAAGGAAAGTGATTTTCTCTGAAAGGACAGCATTTAAAAAGTGAAGCAACACTCCATTCACTTCGCACAGTGAATTGAAGTGTTGGAACAGACTGCTTCTCTTTCAGAGAAACGCATGTGAATTTCTATTGAATGCTTGTAAGTAGCTTAAGGCACTTTCAAAGGAAAGTGATTTTCTCTGAAAGGACAGCATTTAGAAAGTGAAGCAACACTCCATTCACTACACACAGTGAATTGAAGTGTTGGAACAGACTGCTTCTCTTTCAGAAAAATGCATGTGAGTTTCTTGTGAATGCTTGTAAGTAGCTTAAGGCGCTTTCAAAGGAAAGTGATTGTCTCTGAAAGGACAGCATTTAGAAAGTGAAGCAACACTTCATTCACTTCGCACAGTGAATTGAAGTGTTGGAACAGACTGCTTCTTTTTCAGAGAAACACATGTGAATTTCTATTGAATGCTTGTAAGTAGCTTAAGGCACTTTCAAAGGAAAGTGATTTTCTCTGAAAGGACAGCATTTAGAAAGTGAAGCAACACTCCATTCACTACGTACAGTGAATTGAAGTGTTGGAACAGACTGCTTCTCTTTCAGAAAAATGCATGTGAGTTTCTTTTGAATGCTTGTAAGTAGCTTAAGGCACTTTCAAAGGAAAGTGATTTTCTCTGAAAGGACAGCATGTAGAAAGTGAAGCAACACTCCATTCACTTCGCACAGTGAATTGAAGTGTTGGAACAGACTGCTTCTTTTTCAGAGAAACGCATGTGAATTTCTGTGGAATGCTTTTAAGTAGCTTAAGGCACTTTCAAAGGAAGGTGATTTTCTCTGAAAGGACAGCATTTAGAAAGTGAAGCAGCACTGCATTCACTTCGCACAGTGAATTGAAGTGTTGGAACAGACTGCTTCTCTTTCAGTGAAATGCATGTGAATTTCTGTTGAATGCTTGTAAGTAGCTTAAGGTACTTTCAAAGGAAAGTGATTTTCTCTGAAAGGACAGCATTTAGAAAGTGAAGCAACACTCCATTCACTTCGCACAGTGAATTGAAGTGTTGGAACAGACAGCTTCTCTTTCATAGAAACGCATTTGAGTTTCCTGTGAATGTGTGTAAGTAGCTTAAGGCACTTTCAAAGGAAAGTGATTTTCTCTGAAAGGACAGCATTTAGAAAGTGAAGCAACACTCCATTCAATTCGCACAGTGAATTGAAGTGTTGGAACAGACTGCTTCTCTTTCAGTGAAACGCATGTGAATTTCTGTTGAATGCTTGTAAGTAGCCTAAGGAACTTTCAAAGGAAAGTGATTTTCTCTGAAAGGACAGCATTTAGAAAGTGAAGCAACACTCCATTCACTTCGCACAGTGAATTGAAGTGTTGGAACAGACAGCTTCTCTTTCATAGAAACGCATTTGAGTTTCCTGTGAATGTGTGTAAGTAGCTTAAGGCACTTTCAAAGGAAAGTGATTTTCTCTGAAAGGACAGCATTTCAAAAGTGAAACAACACTCCATTCAGTTAGCACAGTGAATTGAAGTGTTGGAACTGACTGCTTCTCTTTCAGAGAAACGCATGTGAATTTCTGTGGAATGCTTGTAAAAAGCTTAAGGCACTTTCAAAGGAAAGTGATTTTCTCTGAAAGGACAGCATTTAGAAAGTGAAGCAACACTCCATTCACTTCGCACAGTGAATTGAAGTGTTGGAACAGACAGCTTCTCTTTCATAGAAACGCATTTGAGTTTCCTGTGAATGTGTGTAAGTAGCTTAAGGCACTTTCAAAGGAAAGTGATTTTCTCTGAAAGGACAGCATTTAGAAAGTGAAACAACACTCCATTCACTTAGCACAGTGAATTGAAGTGTTGGAGCAGACTGCCTCTCTTTCAGAGAAACGCATGTGAATTTCTGTGGAATGCTTGTAAGTAGCTTAAGGCACTTTCAAAGGAAAGTGATTTTCTCTGAAAGGACAGCATTTAGAAAGTGAAGCAACACTCCATTCACTTCGCACAGTGAATTGAAGTGTTGGAACAGACTGCTTCATTTTCAGAGAAACACATGTGAATTTCTATTGAATGCTTGTAAGTAGCTTAAGGCACTTTCAAAGTAAAGTGATTTTCTCTGAAAGGACAGCATTTAGAAAGTGAAGCAACACTCCATTCACTACGCACAGTGAATTGAAGTGTTGGAACAGACTGCTAATCTTTCAGAAAAATGCATGTGAGTTTCTTGTGAATGCTTGTAAGTAGCTTAAGGCACTTTCAAAGGAAAGTGATTGTCTCTGAAAGGACAGCATTTAGAAAGTGAAGCAACACTCCATTCACTTCGCACAGTGAATTGAAGTGTTGGAACAGACTGCTTCTTTCAGAGAAACGCATGTGAGTTTCTGTGGAATGCTTGTAAGTAGCTTAAGGCACTTTCAAAGGAAAGTGATTTTCTCTGAAAGGACAGCATGTAGAAAGTGAAGCAACACTCCATTCACTTCGCACAGTGAATTGAAGTGTTGGAACAGACTGCTTCTTTTTCAGAGAAACGCATGTGAATTTCTGTGGAATGCTTTTAAGTAGCTTAAGGCACTTTCAAAGGAAAGTGATTTTCTCTGAAAGGACAGCATTTAGAAAGTGAAGCAGCACTGCATTCACTTCGCACAGTGAATTGAAGTGTTGGAACAGACTGCTTCTCTTTCAGTGAAATGCATGTGAATTTCTGTTGAATGCTTGTAAGTAGCTTAAGGCACTTTCAAAGGAAAGTGATTTTCTCTGAAAGGACAGCATTTAGAAAGTGAAGCAACACTCCATTCACTTCGCACAGTGAATTGAAGTGTTGGAACAGACTGCTTCTCTTTCAGTGAAATGCATGTGAATTTCTGTTGAATGCTTGTAAGTAGCTTAAGGCACTTCAAAGGAAAGTGATTTTCTCTGAAAGGACAGCATTTAGAAAGTGAAGCAACACTCCATTCACTTCGCACAGTGAATTGAAGTGTTGGAACAGAGAGCTTCTCTTTCATTGAAACGCATTTGAGTTTCCTGTGAATGTGTGTAAGTAGCTTAAGGCACTTTCAAAGGAAAGTGATTTTCTCTGAAAGGACAGCATTTAGAAAGTGAAGCAACACTCCATTCAATTCGCACAGTGAATTGAAGTGTGGGAACAGACTGCTTCTCTTTCAGTGAAACGCATGTGAATTTCTGTTGAATGCTTGTAAGTAGCCTAAGGCACTTTCAAAGGAAAGTGATTTTCTCTGAAAGGACAGCATTTAGAAAGTGAAGCAACACTCCATTCACTACGCACAGTGAATTGAAGTGTTGGAATAGACTGCTTCTCTTTCAGAAAAATGCACGTGAGTTTCTTGTGAATGCTTGTAAGTAGCTTAAGGCACTTTCAAAGGAAAGTGATTTTCTCTGAAAGGACAGCATTTAGAAAGTGAAGCAACACTCCATTCACTTCGCACAGTGAATTGAAGTGTTGGAACAGACTGCTTCTCTTTCAGAGAAACGCATGTGAATTTCTGTGGAATGCTTGTAAAAAGCTTAAGGCACTTTCAAAGGAAAGTGATTTTCTCTGAAAGGACAGCATTTAGAAAATGAAACAACACTCCATTCACTTCGCACAGTGAATTGAAGTGTTGGAACAGACTACTTCTCTTTCAGAGAAACAGATATGAGTTTTTTGTGAATGCTTGTAAGTAGCTTAAGGCACTTTCAAAGGAAAGTGATTTTCTCTGAAAGGACAGCATTTAGAAAGTGAAGCAACACTCCATTCACTTCGCACAGTGAATTGAAGTGTTAGAACAGACTGCTTCTTTTTCAGAGAAACACATGTGAATTTCTATTGAATGCTTGTAAGTAGCTTAAGGCACTTTCAAAGGAAAGTGATTTTCTCTGAAAGGACAGCATTTAGAAAGTGAAGCAACACTCCATTCACTACGCACAGTGAATTGAAGTGTTGGAACAGACTGCTTCTCTTTCAGAAAAATGCATGTGAGTTTCTTGTGAATGCTTGTAAGTAGCTTAAGGCACTTTCAAAGGAAAGTGATTTTCTCTGAAAGGACAGCATTTAGAAAGTGAAGCAACACTCCATTCACTTCGCACAGTGAATTGAAGTGTTGGAACAGACTGCTTCATTTTCAGAGAAACACATGTGAATTTCTATTGAATGCTTGTAAGTAGCTTAAGGCACTTTCAAAGGAAAGTGATTTTCTCTGAAAGGACAGCATTTAGAAAGTGAAGCAACACTCCATTCACTACGCACAGTGAATTGAAGTGTTGGAATAGACTGCTTCTCTTTCAGAAAAATGCACGTGAGTTTCTTGTGAATGCTTGTAAGTAGCTTAAGGCACTTTCAAAGGAAAGTGATTTTCTCTGAAAGGACAGCATTTAGAAAGTGAAGCAACACTCCATTCACTTCGCACAGTGAATTGAAGTGTTAGAACAGACTGCTTCTTTTTCAGAGAAACACATGTGAATTTCTATTGAATGCTTGTAAGTAGCTTAAGGCACTTTCAAAGGAAAGTGATTTTCTCTGAAAGGACAGCATTTAGAAAGTGAAGCAACACTCCATTCACTACGCACAGTGAATTGAAGTGTTGGAACAGACTGCTTCTCTTTCAGAAAAATGCATGTGAGTTTCTTGTGAATGCTTGTAAGTAGCTTAAGGCACTTTCAAAGGAAAGTGATTTTCTCTGAAAGGACAGCATTTAGAAAGTGAAGCAACACTCCATTCACTTCGCACAGTGAATTGAAGTGTTGGAACAGACTGCTTCATTTTCAGAGAAACACATGTGAATTTCTATTGAATGCTTGTAAGTAGCTTAAGGCACTTTCAAAGGAAAGTGATTTTCTCTGAAAGGACAGCATTTAGAAAGTGAAGCAACACTCCATTCACTACGCACAGTGAATTGAAGTGTTGGAACAGACTGCTAATCTTTCAGAAAAATGCATGTGAGTTTCTTGTGAATGCTTGTAAGTAGCTTAAGGCACTTTCAAAGGAAAGTGATTGTCTCTGAAAGGACAGCATTTAGAAAGTGAAGCAACACTCCATTCACTTCGCACAGTGAATTGAAGTGTTGGAACAGACTGCTTCTTTTTCAGAGAAACGCATGTGAGTTTCTGTGGAATGCTTGTAAGTAGCTTAAGGCACTTTCAAAGGAAAGTGATTTTCTCTGAAAGGACAGCATTTAGAAAGTGAAGCAACACTCCATTCACTTCGCACAGTGAATTGAAGTGTTGGAACAGACTGCTTCTCTTTCAGTGAAATGCATGTGAATTTCTGTTGAATGCTTGTAAGTAGCTTAAGGCACTTTCAAAGGAAAGTGATTTTCTCTGAAAGGACAGCATTTAAAAAGTGAAGCAACACTCCATTCACTTCGCACAGTGAATTGAAGTGTTGGAACAGACTGCTTCTCTTTCAGAGAAACGCATGTGAATTTCTATTGAATGCTTGTAAGTAGCTTAAGGCACTTTCAAAGGAAAGTGATTTTCTCTGAAAGGACAGCATTTAGAAAGTGAAGCAACACTCCATTCACTACACACAGTGAATTGAAGTGTTGGAACAGACTGCTTCTCTTTCAGAAAAATGCATGTGAGTTTCTTGTGAATGCTTGTAAGTAGCTTAAGGCGCTTTCAAAGGAAAGTGATTGTCTCTGAAAGGACAGCATTTAGAAAGTGAAGCAACACTTCATTCACTTCGCACAGTGAATTGAAGTGTTGGAACAGACTGCTTCTTTTTCAGAGAAACACATGTGAATTTCTATTGAATGCTTGTAAGTAGCTTAAGGCACTTTCAAAGGAAAGTGATTTTCTCTGAAAGGACAGCATTTAGAAAGTGAAGCAACACTCCATTCACTACGTACAGTGAATTGAAGTGTTGGAACAGACTGCTTCTCTTTCAGAAAAATGCATGTGAGTTTCTTGTGAATGCTTGTAAGTAGCTTAAGGCACTTTCAAAGGAAAGTGATTTTCTCTGAAAGGACAGCATGTAGAAAGTGAAGCAACACTCCATTCACTTCGCACAGTGAATTGAAGTGTTGGAACAGACTGCTTCTTTTTCAGAGAAACGCATGTGAATTTCTGTGGAATGCTTTTAAGTAGCTTAAGGCACTTTCAAAGGAAGGTGATTTTCTCTGAAAGGACAGCATTTAGAAAGTGAAGCAGCACTGCATTCACTTCGCACAGTGAATTGAAGTGTTGGAACATACTGCTTCTCTTTCAGTGAAATGCATGTGAATTTCTGTTGAATGCTTGTAAGTAGCTTAAGGCACTTTCAAAGGAAAGTGATTTTCTCTGAAAGGACAGCATTTAGAAAGTGAAGCAACACTCCATTCACTTCGCACAGTGAATTGAAGTGTTGGAACAGACTGCTTCTCTTTCAGTGAAATGCATGTGAATTTCTGTTGAATGCTTGTAAGTAGCTTAAGGCACTTCAAAGGAAAGTGATTTTCTCTGAAAGGACAGCATTTAGAAAGTGAAGCAACACTCCATTCACTTCGCACAGTGAATTGAAGTGTTGGAACAGAGAGCTTCTCTTTCATTGAAACGCATTTGAGTTTCCTGTGAATGTGTGTAAGTAGCTTAAGGCACTTTCAAAGGAAAGTGATTTTCTCTGAAAGGACAGCATTTAGAAAGTGAAGCAACACTCCATTCAATTCGCACAGTGAATTGAAGTGTGGGAACAGACTGCTTCTCTTTCAGTGAAACGCATGTGAATTTCTGTTGAATGCTTGTAAGTAGCCTAAGGCACTTTCAAAGGAAAGTGAATTTCTCTGAACGGACAGCATTTAGATAGTGAAGCAACACTCCATTCACTTCGCACAGTGAATTGAAGTGTTGGAACAGACAGCTTCTCTTTCATAGAAACGCTTTTGAGTTTCCTGTGAATGTGTGTAAGTAGCTTAAGGCACTTTCAAAGGAAAGTGATTTTCTCTGAAAGGACAGCATTTCGAAAGTGAAACAACACTCCATTCAGTTAGCACAGTGAATTGAAGTGTTGGAACTGACTGCTTCTCTTTCAGAGAAACGCATGTAAATTTCTGTGGAATGCTTGTAAAAAGCTTAAGGCACTTTCAAAGGAAAGTGATTTTCTCTGAAAGTACAGCATTTAGAAAGTGAAACAACACTCCATTCACTTCGCACAGTGAATTGAAGTGTTGGAACAGACTGCTTCTCTTTCAGAGAAACGCATGTGAATTTCTGTGGAATGCTTGTAAAAAGCTTAAGGCACTTTCAAAGGAAAGTGATTTTCTCTGAAAGGACAGCATTTAGAAAATGAAACAACACTCCATTCACTTCGCACAGTGAATTGAAGTGTTGGAACAGACTACTTCTCTTTCAGAGAAACAGATATGAGTTTTTTGTGAATGCTTGTAAGTAGCTTAAGGCACTTTCAAAGGAAAGTGATTTTCTCTGAAAGGACAGCATTTAGAAAGTGAAGCAACACTCCATTCACTACGCACAGTGAATTGAAGTGTTGGAATAGACTGCTTCTCTTTCAGAAAAATGCACGTGAGTTTCTTGTGAATGCTTGTAAGTAGCTTAAGGCACTTTCAAAGGAAAGTGATTTTCTCTGAAAGGACAGCATTTAGAAAGTGAAGCAACACTCCATTCACTTCGCACAGTGAATTGAAGTGTTAGAACAGACTGCTTCTTTTTCAGAGAAACACATGTGAATTTCTATTGAATGCTTGTAAGTAGCTTAAGGCACTTTCAAAGGAAAGTGATTTTCTCTGAAAGGACAGCATTTAGAAAGTGAAGCAACACTCCATTCACTACGCACAGTGAATTGAAGTGTTGGAACAGACTGCTTCTCTTTCAGAAAAATGCATGTGAGTTTCTTGTGAATGCTTGTAAGTAGCTTAAGGCACTTTCAAAGGAAAGTGATTTTCTCTGAAAGGACAGCATGTAGAAAGTGAAGCAACACTCCATTCACTTCGCACAGTGAATTGAAGTGTTGGAACAGACTGCTTCATTTTCAGAGAAACACATGTGAATTTCTATTGAATGCTTGTAAGTAGCTTAAGGCACTTTCAAAGGAAAGTGATTTTCTCTGAAAGGACAGCATTTAGAAAGTGAAGCAACACTCCATTCACTACGCACAGTGAATTGAAGTGTTGGAACAGACTGCTAATCTTTCAGAAAAATGCATGTGAGTTTCTTGTGAATGCTTGTAAGTAGCTTAAGGCACTTTCAAAGGAAAGTGATTGTCTCTGAAAGGACAGCATTTAGAAAGTGAAGCAACACTCCATTCACTTCGCACAGTGAATTGAAGTGTTGGAACAGACTGCTTCTTTTTCAGAGAAACGCATGTGAGTTTCTGTGGAATGCTTGTAAGTAGCTTAAGGCACTTTCAAAGGAAAGTGATTTTCTCTGATAGGACAGCATTTAGAAAGTGAAGCAACACTCCATTCACTTCGCACAGTGAATTGAAGTGTTGGAACAGACTGCTTCTCTTTCAGTGAAATGCATGTGAATTTCTGTTGAATGCTTGTAAGTAGCTTAAGGCACTTTCAAAGGAAAGTGATTTTCTCTGAAAGGACAGCATTTAAAAAGTGAAGCAACACTCCATTCACTTCGCACAGTGAATTGAAGTGTTGGAACAGACTGCTTCTCTTTCAGAGAAACGCATGTGAATTTCTATTGAATGCTTGTAAGTAGCTTAAGGCACTTTCAAAGGAAAGTGATTTTCTCTGAAAGGACAGCATTTAGAAAGTGAAGCAACACTCCATTCACTACACACAGTGAATTGAAGTGTTGGAACAGACTGCTTCTCTTTCAGAAAAATGCATGTGAGTTTCTTGTGAATGCTTGTAAGTAGCTTAAGGCGCTTTCAAAGGAAAGTGATTGTCTCTGAAAGGACAGCATTTAGAAAGTGAAGCAACACTTCATTCACTTCGCACAGTGAATTGAAGTGTTGGAACAGACTGCTTCTTTTTCAGAGAAACACATGTGAATTTCTATTGAATGCTTGTAAGTAGCTTAAGGCACTTTCAAAGGAAAGTGATTTTCTCTGAAAGGACAGCATTTAGAAAGTGAAGCAACATTCCATTCACTACGTACAGTGAATTGAAGTGTTGGAACAGACTCCTTCTCTTTCAGAAAAATGCATGTGAGTTTCTTGTGAATGCTTGTAAGTAGCTTAAGGCACTTTCAAAGGAAAGTGATTTTCTCTGAAAGGACAGCATGTAGAAAGTGAAGCAACACTCCATTCACTTCGCACAGTGAATTGAAGTGTTGGAACAGACTGCTTCTTTTTCAGAGAAACGCATGTGAATTTCTGTGGAATGCTTTTAAGTAGCTTAAGGCACTTTCAAAGGAAGGTGATTTTCTCTGAAAGGACAGCATTTAGAAAGTGAAGCAGCACTGCATTCACTTCGCACAGTGAATTGAAGTGTTGGAACTGACTGCTTCTCTTTCAGTGAAATGCATGTGAATTTCTGTTGAATGCTTGTAAGTAGCTTAAGGTACTTTCAAAGGAAAGTGATTTTCTCTGAAAGGACAGCATTTAGAAAGTGAAGCAACACTCCATTCACTTCGCACAGTGAATTGAAGTGTTGGAACAGACAGCTTCTCTTTCATAGAAACGCATTTGAGTTTCCTGTGAATGTGTTAAGTAGCTTAAGGCACTTTCAAAGGAAAGTGATTTTCTCTGAAAGGACAGCATTTAGAAAGTGAAGCAACACTCCATTCAATTCGCACAGTGAATTGAAGTGTTGGAACAGACTGCTTCTCTTTCAGTGAAACGCATGTGAATTTCTGTTGAATGCTTGTAAGTAGCCTAAGGAACTTTCAAAGGAAAGTGATTTTCTCTGAAAGGACAGCATTTAGAAAGTGAAGCAACACTCCATTCACTTCGCACAGTGAATGAAGTGTTGGAACAGACAGCTTCTCTTTCATAGAAACGCATTTGAGTTTCCTGTGAATGTGTGTAAGTAGCTTAAGGCACTTTCAAAGGAAAGTGATTTTCTCTGAAAGGACAGCATTTCGAAAGTGAAACAACACTCCATTCAGTTAGCACAGTGAATTGAAGTGTTGGAACTGACTGCTTCTCTTTCAGAGAAACGCATGTAAATTTCTGTGGAATGCTTGTAAAAAGCTTAAGGCACTTTCAAAGGAAAGTGATTTTCTCTGAAAGGACAGCATTTAGAAAGTGAAGCAACACTCCATTCACTTCGCACAGTGAATTGAAGTGTTGGAACAGACAGCTTCTCTTTCATAGAAACGCATTTGAGTTTCCTGTGAATGTGTGTAAGTAGCTTAAGGCACTTTCAAAGGAAAGTGATTTTCTCTGAAAGGACAGCATTTAGAAAGTGAAACAACACTCCATTCACTTAGCACAGTGAATTGAAGTGTTGGAGCAGACTGCCTCTCTTTCAGAGAAACGCATGTGAATTTCTGTGGAATGCTTGTAAGTAGCTTAAGGCACTTTCAAAGGAAAGTGATTTTCTCTGAAAGGACAGCATTTAGAAAGTGAAGCAACACTCCATTCACTTCGCACAGTGAATTGAAGTGTTGGAACAGACTGCTTCATTTTCAGAGAAACACATGTGAATTTCTATTGAATGCTTGTAAGTAGCTTAAGGCACTTTCAAAGGAAAGTGATTTTCTCTGAAAGGACAGCATTTAGAAAGTGAAGCAACACTCCATTCACTACGCACAGTGAATTGAAGTGTTGGAACAGACTGCTAATCTTTCAGAAAAATGCATGTGAGTTTCTTGTGAATGCTTGTAAGTAGCTTAAGGCACTTTCAAAGGAAAGTGATTGTCTCTGAAAGGACAGCATTTAGAAAGTGAAGCAACACTCCATTCACTTCGCACAGTGAATTGAAGTGTTGGAACAGACTGCTTCTTTTTCAGAGAAACGCATGTGAGTTTCTGTGGAATGCTTGTAAGTAGCTTAAGGCACTTTCAAAGGAAAGTGATTTTCTCTGAAAGGACAGCATTTAGAAAGTGAAGCAACACTCCATTCAATTCGCACAGTGAATTGAAGTGTTGGAACAGACTGCTTCTCTTTCAGTGAAATGCATGTGAATTTCTGTTGAATGCTTGTAAGTAGCTTAAGGCACTTTCAAAGGAAAGTGATTTTCTCTGAAAGGACAGCATTTAGAAAGTGAAGCAACACTCCATTCACTTCGCACAGTGAATTGAAGTGTTGGAACAGACTGCTTCTCTTTCAGAGAAACGCATGTGAATTTCTATTGAATGCTTGTAAGTAGCTTAAGGCACTTTCAAAGGAAAGTGATTTTCTCTGAAAGGACAGCATTTAGAAAGTGAAGCAACACTCCATTCACTACGCACAGTGAATTGAAGTGTTGGAACAGACTGCTTCTTTTTCAGAGAAACACATGTGAATTTCTATTGAATGCTTGTAAGTAGCTTAAGGCACTTTCAAAGGAAAGTGATTTTCTCTGAAAGGACAGCATTTAGAAAGTGAAGCAACACTCCATTCACTACGTACAGTGAATTGAAGTGTTGGAACAGACTGCTTCTCTTTCAGAAAAATGCATGTGAGTTTCTTGTGAATGCTTGTAAGTAGCTTAAGGCACTTTCAAAGGAAAGTGATTTTCTCTGAAAGGACAGGATTTAGAAAGTGAAGCAACACTCCATTCACTTCGCACAGTGAATTGAAGTGTTGGAACAGACTGCTTCTTTTTCAGAGAAACGCATGTGAATTTCTGTGGAATGCTTTTAAGTAGCTTAAGGCACTTTCAAAGGAAAGTGATTTTCTCTGAAAAGACAGCATTTAGAAAGTGAAGCAGCACTGCATTCACTTCGCACAGTGAATTGAAGTGTTGGAACAGACTGCTTCTCTTTCAGTGATATGCATGTGAATTTCTGTTGAATGCTTGTAAGTAGCTTAAGGCACTTTCAAAGGAAAGTGATTTTCTCTGAAAGGACAGCATTTAGAAAGTGAAGCAACACTCCATTCACTTCGCACAGTGAATTGAAGTGTTGGAACAGACAGCTTCTCTTTCATAGAAACGCATTTGGGTTTCCTGTGAATGTGTGTAAGTAGCTTAAGGCACTTTCAAAGGAAAGTGATTTTCTCTGAAAGGACAGCATTTTGAAAGTGAAACAACACTCCATTCAGTTAGCACAGTGAATTGAAGTGTTGGAACTGACTGCTTCTCTTTCAGAGAAACGCATGTGAATTTCTGTGGAATGCTTGTAAAAAGCTTAAGGCACTTTCAAAGGAAAGTGATTTTCTCTGAAAGGACAGCATTTAGAAAATGCAACAACACTCCAATCACTTCGCACAGTGAATTGAAGTGTTGGAACAGACTACTTCTCTTTCAGAGAAACAGATATGAGTTTTTTGTGAATGCTTGTAAGTAGCTTAAGGCACTTTCAAAGGAAAGTGATTTTCTCTGAAAGGACAGCATTTAGAAAGTGATGCAACACTCCATTCACTACGCACAGTGAATTGAAGTGTTGGAATAGACGGCTTCTCTTTCAGAAAAATGCACTTGAGTTTCTTGTGAATGCTTGTAAGTAGCTTAAGGCACTTTCAAAGGAAAGTGATTGTCTCTGAAAGGACAGCATTTAGAAAGTGAAGCAACACTCCATTCACTTCGCACAGTGAATTGAAGTGTTGGAACAGACTGCTTCTTTTTCAGAGAAACACATGTGAATTTCTATTGAATGCTTGTAAGTAGCTTAAGGCACTTTCAAAGGAAAGTGATTTTCTCTGAAAGGACAGCATTTAGAAAGTGAAGCAACACTCCATTCACTACGCACAGTGAATTGAAGTGTTGGAACAGACTGCTTCTCTTTCAGAAAGATGCATGTGAGTTTCTTGTGAATGCTTGTAAGTAGCTTAAGGCACTTTCAAAGGAAAGTGATTTTCTCTGAAAGGACAGCATTTAGAAAGTGAAGCAACACTCCATTCACTTCGCACAGTGAATTGAAGTGTTGGAACAGACTGCTTCTTTTTCAGAGAAACGCATGTGAATTTCTGTGGAATGCTTGTAAGTAGCTTAAGGCACTTTCAAAGGAAAGTGATTTTCTCTGAAAGGACAGCATTTAGAAAGTGAAGCAACACTCCATTCACTACGCACAGTGAATTGAAGTGTTGGAACAGACTGCTTCTCTTTCAGAAAAATGCATGTGAGTTTCTTGTGAATGCTTGTAAGTAGCTTAAGGCACTTTCAAAGGAAAGTGATTTTCTCTGAAAGGACAGGATTTAGAAAGTGAAGCAACACTCCATTCACTTCGCACAGTGAATTGAAGTGTTGGAACAGACTGCTTCTTTTTCAGAGAAACGCATGTGAATTTCTGTGGAATGCTTTTAAGTAGCTTAAGGCACTTTCAAAGGAAAGTGATTTTCTCTGAAAAGACAGCATTTAGAAAGTGAAGCAGCACTGCATTCACTTCGCACAGTGAATTGAAGTGTTGGAACAGACTGCTTCTCTTTCAGTGATATGCATGTGAATTTCTGTTGAATGCTTGTAAGTAGCTTAAGGCACTTTCAAAGGAAAGTGATTTTCTCTGAAAGGACAGCATTTAGAAAGTGAAGCAACACTCCATTCACTTCGCACAGTGAATTGAAGTGTTGGAACAGACAGCTTCACTTTCATAGAAACGCATTTGAGTTTCCTGTGAATGTGTGTAAGTAGCTTAAGGCACTTTCAAAGGAAAGTGATTTTCTCTGAAAGGACAGCATTTAGAAAGTGAAGCAACACTCCATTCAATTCGCACAGTGAATTGAAGTGTTGGAACAGACTGCTTCTCTTTCAGTGAAACGCATGTGAATTTCTGTTGAATGCTTGTAAGTAGCCTAAGGAACTTTCAAAGGAAAGTGATTTTCTCTGAAAGGACAGCATTTAGAAAGTGAAGCAACACTCCATTCACTTCGCACAGTGAATTGAAGTGTTGGAACAGACAGCTTCTCTTTCATAGAAACGCATTTGAGTTTCCTGTGAATGTGTGTAAGTAGCTTAAGGCACTTTCAAAGGAAAGTGATTTTCTCTGAAAGGACAGCATTTTGAAAGTGAAACAACACTCCATTCAGTTAGCACAGTGAATTGAAGTGTTGGAACTGACTGCTTCTCTTTCAGAGAAACGCATGTGAATTTCTGTGGAATGCTTGTAAAAAGCTTAAGGCACTTTCAAAGGAAAGTGATTTTCTCTGAAAGGACAGCATTTAGAAAATGCAACAACACTCCAATCACTTCGCACAGTGAATTGAAGTGTTGGAACAGACTACTTCTCTTT
The DNA here is from genome assembly GCF_982192425.1 of Myodes glareolus. Classification (NCBI taxonomy): domain Eukaryota; kingdom Metazoa; phylum Chordata; class Mammalia; order Rodentia; family Cricetidae; genus Myodes; species Myodes glareolus. The sequence continues at coordinate 27,992 of NW_028263304.1, forward strand.
CAGAGAAACAGATATGAGTTTTTTGTGAATGCTTGTAAGTAGCTTAAGGCACTTTCAAAGGAAAGTGATTTTCTCTGAAAGGACAGCATTTAGAAAGTGATGCAACACTCCATTCACTACGCACAGTGAATTGAAGTGTTGGAATAGACTGCTTCTCTTTCAGAAAAATGCACTTGAGTTTCTTGTGAATGCTTGTAAGTAGCTTAAGGCACTTTCAAAGGAAAGTGATTGTCTCTGAAAGGACAGCATTTAGAAAGTGAAGCATCACTCCATTCACTTCGCACAGTGAATTGAAGTGTTGGAACAGACTGCTTCTTTTTCAGAGAAACACATGTGAATTTCTATTGAATGCTTGTAAGTAGCTTAAGGCACTTTCAAAGGAAAGTGATTTTCTCTGAAAGGACAGCATTTAGAAAGTGAAGCAACACTCCATTCACTACGCACAGTGAATTGAAGTGTTGGAACAGACTTCTTCTTTTTCAGAGAAATGCATGTGAATTTCTGTTGAATGCTTGTAAGTAGCTTAAGGCACTTCAAAGGAAAGTGATTTTCTCTGAAAGGACAGCATTTAGAAAGTGAAGTAACACTCCATTCACTTCGCACAGTGAATTGAAGTGTTGGAACAGACAGCTTCTCTTTCATTGAAACACATATGACTTTCTGTTGAATGCTTGTAAGTAGCTTAAGGCACTTTCAAAGGAAAGTGATTTTCTCTGAAAGGACAGCATTTAGAAAGTGAAGCAACACTCCATTCAATTCGCACAGTGAATTGAAGTGTTGGAACAGACTGCTTCTCTTTCAGTGAAACGCATGTGAATTTATGTTGAATGCTTGTAAGTAGCCTAAGGCACTTTCAAAGGAAAGTGAATTTCTCTGAACGGACAGCATTTAGATAGTGAAGCAACACTCCATTCACTTCGCACAGTGAATTGAAGTGTTGGAACAGACAGCTTCTCTTTCATAGAAACGCTTTTGAGTTTCCTGTGAATGTGTGTAAGTAGCTTAAGGCACTTTCAAAGGAAAGTGATTTTCTCTGAAAGGACAGCATTTCGAAAGTGAAACAACACTCCATTCAGTTAGCACAGTGAATTGAAGTGTTGGAATAGACTGCTTCTCTTTCAGAGAAACGCATGTGAATTTCTGTGGAATGCTTGTAAAAAGCTTAAGGCACTTTCAAAGGAAAGTGATTTTCTCTGAAAGGACAGCATTTAGAAAATGAAACAACACTCCATTCACTTCGCACAGTGAATTGAAGTGTTGGAACTGACTACTTCTCTTTCAGAGAAACAGATATGAGTTTTTTGTGAATGCTTGTAAGTAGCTTAAGGCACTTTCAAAGGAAAGTGATTTTCTCTGAAAGGACAGCATTTAGAAAGTGAAGCAACACTCCATTCACTACGCACAGTGAATTGAAGTGTTGGAATAGACTGCTTCTCTTTCAGAAAAATGCACGTGAGTTTCTTGTGAATGCTTGTAAGTAGCTTAAGGCACTTTCAAAGGAAAGTGATTTTCTCTGAAAGGACAGCATTTAGAAAGTGAAGCAACACTCCATTCACTTCGCACAGTGAATTGAAGTGTTAGAACAGACTGCTTCTTTTTCAGAGAAACACATGTGAATTTCTATTGAATGCTTGTAAGTAGCTTAAGGCACTTTCAAAGGAAAGTGATTTTCTCTGAAAGGACAGCATTTAGAAAGTGAAGCAACACTCCATTCACTACGCACAGTGAATTGAAGTGTTGGAACAGACTGCTTCTCTTTCAGAAAAATGCATGTGAGTTTCTTGTGAATGCTTGTAAGTAGCTTAAGGCACTTTCAAAGGAAAGTGATTTTCTCTGAAAGGACAGCATGTAGAAAGTGAAGCAACACTCCATTCACTTCGCACAGTGAATTGAAGTGTTGGTACAGACTGCTTCATTTTCAGAGAAACACATGTGAATTTCTATTGAATGCTTGTAAGTAGCTTAAGGCACTTTCAAAGGAAAGTGATTTTCTCTGAAAGGACAGCATTTAGAAAGTGAAGCAACACTCCATTCACTACGCACAGTGAATTGAAGTGTTGGAACAGACTGCTAATCTTTCAGAAAAATGCATGTGAGTTTCTTGTGAATGCTTGTAAGTAGCTTAAGGCACTTTCAAAGGAAAGTGATTGTCTCTGAAAGGACAGCATTTAGAAAGTGAAGCAACACTCCATTCACTTCGCACAGTGAATTGAAGTGTTGGAACAGACTGCTTCTTTTTCAGAGAAACGCATGTGAGTTTCTGTGGAATGCTTGTAAGTAGCTTAAGGCACTTTCAAAGGAAAGTGATTTTCTCTGAAAGGACAGCATTTAGAAAGTGAAGCAACACTCCATTCAATTCGCACTGTGAATTGAAGTGTTGGAACAAACTGCTTCTCTTTCAGTGAAATGCATGTGAATTTCTGTTGAATGCTTGTAAGTAGCTTAAGGCACTTTCAAAGGAAAGTGATTTTCTCTGAAAGGACAGCATTTAAAAAGTGAAGCAACACTCCATTCAGTTCGCACAGTGAATTGAAGTGTTGGAACAGACTGCTTCTCTTTCAGAGAAACGCATGTGAATTTCTATTGAATGCTTGTAAGTAGCTTAAGGCACTTTCAAAGGAAAGTGATTTTCTCTGAAAGGACAGCATTTAGAAAGTGAAGCAACACTCCATTCACTACACACAGTGAATTGAAGTGTTGGAACAGACTGCTTCTCTTTCAGAAAAATGCATGTGAGTTTCTTGTGAATGCTTGTAAGTAGCTTAAGGCGCTTTCAAAGGAAAGTGATTGTCTCTGAAAGGACAGCATTTAGAAAGTGAAGCAACACTTCATTCACTTCGCACAGTGAATTGAAGTGTTGGAACAGACTGCTTCTTTTTCAGAGAAACACATGTGAATTTCTATTGAATGCTTGTAAGTAGCTTAAGGCACTTTCAAAGGAAAGTGATTTTCTCTGAAAGGACAGCATTTAGAAAGTGAAGCAACACTCCATTCACTACGTACAGTGAATTGAAGTGTTGGAACAGACTGCTTCTCTTTCAGAAAAATGCATGTGAGTTTCTTTTGAATGCTTGTAAGTAGCTTAAGGCACTTTCAAAGGAAAGTGATTTTCTCTGAAAGGACAGCATGTAGAAAGTGAAGCAACACTCCATTCACTTCGCACAGTGAATTGAAGTGTTGGAACAGACTGCTTCTTTTTCAGAGATACGCATGTGAATTTCTGTGGAATGCTTTTAAGTAGCTTAAGGCACTTTCAAAGGAAGGTGATTTTCTCTGAAAGGACAGCATTTAGAAAGTGAAGCAGCACTGCATTCACTTTGCACAGTGAATTGAAGTGTTGGAACAGACTGCTTCTCTTTCAGTGAAATGCATGTGAATTTCTGTTGAATGCTTGTAAGTAGCTTAAGGTACTTTCAAAGGAAAGTGATTTTCTCTGAAAGGACAGCATTTAGAAAGTGAAGCAACACTCCATTCACTTCGCACAGTGAATTGAAGTGTTGGAACAGACAGCTTCTCTTTCATAGAAACGCATTTAAGTTTCCTGTGAATGTGTGTAAGTAGCTTAAGGCACTTTCAAAGGAAAGTGATTTTCTCTGAAAGGACAGCATTTAGAAAGTGAAGCAACACTCCATTCAATTCGCACAGTGAATTGAAGTGTTGGAACAGACTGCTTCTCTTTCAGTGAAACGCATGTGAATTTCTGTTGAATGCTTGTAAGTAGCCTAAGGAACTTTCAAAGGAAAGTGATTTTCTCTGAAAGGACAGCATTTAGAAAGTGAAGCAGCACTGCATTCACTTCGCACAGTGAATTGAAGTGTTGGAACAGACAGCTTCTCTTTCATAGAAACGCATTTGAGTTTCCTGTGAATGTGTGTAAGTAGCTTAAGGCACTTTCAAAGGAAAGTGATTTTCTCTGAAAGGACAGCATTTCAAAAGTGAAACAACACTCCATTCAGTTAGCACAGTGAATTGAAGTGTTGGAACTGACTGCTTCTCTTTCAGAGAAACGCATGTGAATTTCTGTGGAATGCTTGTAAAAAGCTTAAGGCACTTTCAAAGGAAAGTGATTTTCTCTGAAAGGACAGCATTTAGAAAGTGAAGCAACACTCCATTCACTTCGCACAGTGAATTGAAGTGTTGGAACAGACAGCTTCTCTTTCATAGAAACGCATTTGAGTTTCCTGTGAATGTGTGTAAGTAGCTTAAGGCACTTTCAAAGGAAAGTGATTTTCTCTGAAAGGACAGCATTTAGAAAGTGAAACAACACTCCATTCACTTAGCACAGTGAATTGAAGTGTTGGAGCAGACTGCCTCTCTTTCAGAGAAACGCATGTGAATTTCTGTGGAATGCTTGTAAGTAGCTTAAGGCACTTTCAAAGGAAAGTGATTTTCTCTGAAAGGACAGCATTTAGAAAGTGAAGCAACACTCCATTCACTTCGCACAGTGAATTGAAGTGTTGGAACAGACTGCTTCATTTTCAGAGAAACACATGTGAATTTCTATTGAATGCTTGTAAGTAGCTTAAGGCACTTTCAAAGTAAAGTGATTTTCTCTGAAAGGACAGCATTTAGAAAGTGAAGCAACACTCCATTCACTACGCACAGTGAATTGAAGTGTTGGAACAGACTGCTAATCTTTCAGAAAAATGCATGTGAGTTTCTTGTGAATGCTTGTAAGTAGCTTAAGGCACTTTCAAAGGAAAGTGATTGTCTCTGAAAGGACAGCATTTAGAAAGTGAAGCAACACTCCATTCACTTCGCACAGTGAATTGAAGTGTTGGAACAGACTGCTTCTTTTTCAGAGAAACGCATGTGAGTTTCTGTGGAATGCTTGTAAGTAGCTTAAGGCACTTTCAAAGGAAAGTGATTTTCTCTGAAAGGACAGCATTTAGAAAGTGAAGCAACACTCCATTCAGTTCGCACAGTGAATTGAAGTGTTGGAACAGACTGCTTCTCTTTCAGTGAAATGCATGTGAATATCTGTTGAATGCTTGTAAGTAGCTTAAGGCACTTTCAAAGGAAAGTGATTTTCTCTGAAAGGACAGCATGTAGAAAGTGAAGCAACACTCCATTCACTTCGCACAGTGAATTGAAGTGTTGGAACAGACTGCTTCTCTTTCAGAGAAACGCATGTGAATTTCTATTGAATGCTTGTAAGTAGCTTAAGGCACTTTCAAAGGAAAGTGATTTTCTCTGAAAGGACAGCATGTAGAAAGTGAAGCAACACTCATTCACTTCGCACAGTGAATTGAAGTGTTGGAACAGACTGCTTCTTTTTAAGAGAAACGCATGTGAATTTCTGTGGAATGCTTTTAAGTAGCTTAAGGCACTTTCAAAGGAAAGTGATTTTCTCTGAAAGGACAGTATTTAGAAAGTGAAGCAGCACTGCATTCACTTCGCACAGTGAATTGAAGTGTTGGAACAGACTGCTTCTCTTTCAGTGAAATGCATGTGAATTTCTGTTGAATGCTTGTAAGTAGCTTAAGGCACTTTCAAAGGAAAGTGATTTTCTCTGAAAGGACAGCATTTAGAAAGTGAAGCAACACTCCATTCACTACACACAGTGAATTGAAGTGTTGGAACAGACTGCTTCTCTTTCAGAAAAATGCATGTGAGTTTCTTGTGAATGCTTGTAAGTAGCTTAAGGCGCTTTCAAAGGAAAGTGATTGTCTCTGAAAGGACAGCATTTAGAAAGTGAAGCAACACTTCATTCACTTCGCACAGTGAATTGAAGTGTTGGAACAGACTGCTAATTTTCAGAGAAACACATGTGAATTTCTATTGAATGCTTGTAAGTAGCTTAAGGCACTTTCAAAGGAAAGTGATTTTCTCTGAAAGGACAGCATTTAGAAAGTGAAGCAACACTCCATTCACTACGTACAGTGAATTGAAGTGTTAGAACAGACTGCTTCTCTTTCAGAAAAATGCATGTGAGTTTCTTGTGAATGCTTGTAAGTAGCTTAAGGCACTTTCAAAGGAAAGTGATTTTCTCTGAAAGGACAGCATGTAGAAAGTGAAGCAACACTCCATTCACTTCGCACAGTGAATTGAAGTGTTGGAACAGACTGCTTCTTTTTCAGAGAAACGCATGTGAATTTCTGTGGAATGCTTTTAAGTAGCTTAAGGCACTTTCAAAGGAAAGTGATTTTCTCTGAAAGGACAGCATTTAGAAAGTGAAGCAGCACTGCATTCACTTCGCACAGTGAATTGAAGTGTTGGAACAGACTGCTTCTCTTTCAGTGAAATGCATGTGAATTTCTGTTGAATGCTTGTAAGTAGCTTAAGGCACTTTCAAAGGAAAGTGATTTTCTCTGAAAGGACAGCATTTAGAAAGTGAAGCAACACTCCATTCACTTCGCACAGTGAATTGAAGTGTTGGAACAGACTGCTTCTCTTTCAGTGAAATGCATGTGAATTTCTGTTGAATGCTTGTAAGTAGCTTAAGGCACTTCAAAGGAAAGTGATTTTCTCTGAAAGGACAGCATTTAGAAAGTGAAGCAACACTCCATTCACTTCGCACAGTGAATTGAAGTGTTGGAACAGAGAGCTTCTCTTTCATAGAAACGCATTTGAGTTTCCTGTGAATGTGTGAAAGTAGCTTAAGGCACTTTCAAAGGAAAGTGATTTTCTCTGAAAGGACAGCATTTAGAAAGTGAAGCAACACTCCATTCAATTCGCACAGTGAATTGAAGTGTGGGAACAGACTGCTTCTCTTTCAGTGAAACGCATGTGAATTTCTGTTGAATGCTTGTAAGTAGCCTAAGGCACTTTCAAAGGAAAGTGAATTTCTCTGAACGGACAGCATTTAGATAGTGAAGCAACACTCCATTCACTTCGCACAGTGAATTGAAGTGTTGGAACAGACAGCTTCTCTTTCATAGAAACGCTTTTGAGTTTCCTGTGAATGTGTGTAAGTAGCTTAAGGCACTTTCAAAGGAAAGTGATTTTCTCTGAAAGGACAGCATTTCGAAAGTGAAACAACACTCCATTCAGTTAGCACAGTGAATTGAAGTGTTGGAACAGACTGCTTCTCTTTCAGAGAAACGCATGTGAATTTCTGTGGAATGCTTGTAAAAAGCTTAAGGCACTTTCAAAGGAAAGTGATTTTCTCTGAAAGGACAGCATTTAGAAAATGAAACAACACTCCATTCACTTCGCACAGTGAATTGAAGTGTTGGAACAGACTACTTCTCTTTCAGAGAAACAGATATGAGTTTTTTGTGAATGCTTGTAAGTAGCTTAAGGCACTTTCAAAGGAAAGTGATTTTCTCTGAAAGGACAGCATTTAGAAAGTGAAGCAACACTCCATTCACTACGCACAGTGAATTGAAGTGTTGGAATAGACTGCTTCTCTTTCAGAAAAATGCACGTGAGTTTCTTGTGAATGCTTGTAAGTAGCTTAAGGCACTTTCAAAGGAAAGTGATTTTCTCTGAAAGGACAGCATTTAGAAAGTGAAGCAACACTCCATTCACTTCGCACAGTGAATTGAAGTGTTAGAACAGACTGCTTCTTTTTCAGAGAAACACATGTGAATTTCTATTGAATGCTTGTAAGTAGCTTAAGGCACTTTCAAAGGAAAGTGATTTTCTCTGAAAGGACAGCATTTAGAAAGTGAAGCAACACTCCATTCACTACGCACAGTGAATTGAAGTGTTGGAACAGACTGCTTCTCTTTCAGAAAAATGCATGTGAGTTTCTTGTGAATGCTTGTAAGTAGCTTAAGGCACTTTCAAAGGAAAGTGATTTTCTCTGAAAGGACAGCATGTAGAATGTGAAGCAACACTCCATTCACTTCGCACAGTGAATTGAAGTGTTGGAACAGACTGCTTCATTTTCAGAGAAACACATGTGAATTTCTATTGAATGCTTGTAAGTAGCTTAAGGCACTTTCAAAGGAAAGTGATTTTCTCTGAAAGGACAGCATTTAGAAAGTGAAGCAACACTCCATTCACTACGCACAGTGAATTGAAGTGTTGGAACAGACTGCTAATCTTTCAGAAAAATGCATGTGAGTTTCTTGTGAATGCTTGTAAGTAGCTTAAGGCACTTTCAAAGGAAAGTGATTGTCTCTGAAAGGACAGCATTTAGAAAGTGAAGCAACACTCCATTCACTTCGCACAGTGAATTGAAGTGTTGGAACAGACTGCTTCTTTTTCAGAGAAACGCATGTGAGTTTCTGTGGAATGCTTGTAAGTAGCTTAAGGCACTTTCAAAGGAAAGTGATTTTCTCTGAAAGGACAGCATTTAGAAAGTGAAGCAACACTCCATTCACTTCGCACAGTGAATTGAAGTGTTGGAACAGACTGCTTCTCTTTCAGTGAAATGCATGTGAATTTCTGTTGAATGCTTGTAAGTAGCTTAAGGCACTTTCAAAGGAAAGTGATTTTCTCTGAAAGGACAGCATTTAAAAAGTGAAGCAACACTCCATTCACTTCGCACAGTGAATTGAAGTGTTGGAACAGACTGCTTCTCTTTCAGAGAAACGCATGTGAATTTCTATTGAATGCTTGTAAGTAGCTTAAGGCACTTTCAAAGGAAAGTGATTTTCTCTGAAAGGACAGCATTTAGAAAGTGAAGCAACACTCCATTCACTACACACAGTGAATTGAAGTGTTGGAACAGACTGCTTCTCTTTCAGAAAAATGCATGTGAGTTTCTTGTGAATGCTTGTAAGTAGCTTAAGGCGCTTTCAAAGGAAAGTGATTGTCTCTGAAAGGACAGCATTTAGAAAGTGAAGCAACACTTCATTCACTTCGCACAGTGAATTGAAGTGTTGGAACAGACTGCTTCTTTTTCAGAGAAACACATGTGAATTTCTATTGAATGCTTGTAAGTACCTTAAGGCACTTTCAAAGGAAAGTGATTTTCTCTGAAAGGACAGCATTTAGAAAGTGAAGCAACACTCCATTCACTACGTACAGTGAATTGAAGTGTTGGAACAGACTGCTTCTCTTTCAGAAAAATGCATGTGAGTTTCTTGTGAATGCTTGTAAGTAGCTTAAGGCACTTTCAAAGGAAAGTGATTTTCTCTGAAAGGACAGCATGTAGAAAGTGAAGCAACACTCCATTCACTTCGCACAGTGAATTGAAGTGTTGGAACAGACTGCTTCTTTTTCAGAGAAACGCATGTGAATTTCTGTGGAATGCTTTTAAGTAGCTTAAGGCACTTTCAAAGGAAGGTGATTTTCTCTGAAAGGACAGCATTTAGAAAGTGAAGCAGCACTGCATTCACTTCGCACAGTGAATTGAAGTGTTGGAACAGACTGCTTCTCTTTCAGTGAAATGCATGTGAATTTCTGTTGAATGCTTGTAAGTAGCTTAAGGCACTTTCAAAGGAAAGTGATTTTCTCTGAAAGGACAGCATTTAGAAAGTGAAGCAACACTCCATTCACTTCGCACAGTGAATTGAAGTGTTGGAACAGACTGCTTCTCTTTCAGTGAAATGCATGTGAATTTCTGTTGAATGCTTGTAAGTAGCTTAAGGCACTTCAAAGGAAAGTGATTTTCTCTGAAAGGACAGCATTTAGAAAGTGAAGCAACACTCCATTCACTTCGCAAAGTGAATTGAAGTGTTGGAACAGAGAGCTTCTCTTTCATTGAAACGCATTTGAGTTTCCTGTGAATGTGTGTAAGTAGCTTAAGGCACTTTCAAAGGAAAGTGATTTTCTCTGAAAGGACAGCATTTAGAAAGTGAAGCAACACTCCATTCAATTCGCACAGTGAATTGAAGTGTGGGAACAGACTGCTTCTCTTTCAGTGAAACGCATGTGAATTTCTGTGGAATGCTTGTAAAAAGCTTAAGGTACTTTCAAATGAAAGTGATTTTCTCTGAAAGGACAGCATTTAGAAAATGAAACAACACTCCATTCACTTCGCACAGTGAATTGAAGTGTTGGAACAGACTACTTCTCTTTCAGAGAAACAGATATGAGTTTTTTGTGAATGCTTGTAAGTAGCTTAAGGCACTTTCAAAGGAAAGTGATTTTCTCTGAAAGGACAGCATTTAGAAAGTGAAGCAACACTCCATTCACTACGCACAGTGAATTGAAGTGTTGGAATAGACTGCTTCTCTTTCAGAAAAATGCACGTGAGTTTCTTGTGAATGCTTGTAAGTAGCTTAAGGCACTTTCAAAGGAAAGTGATTTTCTCTGAAAGGACAGCATTTAGAAAGTGAAGCAACACTCCATTCACTTCGCACAGTGAATTGAAGTGTTAGAACAGACTGCTTCTTTTTCAGAGAAACACATGTGAATTTCTATTGAATGCTTGTAAGTAGCTTAAGGCACTTTCAAAGGAAAGTGATTTTCTCTGAAAGGACAGCATTTAGAAAGTGAAGCAACACTCCATTCACTACGCACAGTGAATTGAAGTGTTGGAACAGACTGCTTCTCTTTCAGAAAAATGCATGTGAGTTTCTTGTGAATGCTTGTAAGTAGCTTAAGGCACTTTCAAAGGAAAGTGATTTTCTCTGAAAGGACAGCATGTAGAAAGTGAAGCAACACTCCATTCACTTCGCACAGTGAATTGAAGTGTTGGAACAGACTGCTTCATTTTCAGAGAAACACATGTGAATTTCTATTGAATGCTTGTAAGTAGCTTAAGGCACTTTCAAAGGAAAGTGATTTTCTCTGAAAGGACAGCATTTAGAAAGTGAAGCAACACTCCATTCACTACGCACAGTGAATTGAAGTGTTGGAACAGACTGCTAATCTTTCAGAAAAATGCATGTGAGTTTCTTGTGAATGCTTGTAAGTAGCTTAAGGCACTTTCAAAGGAAAGTGATTGTCTCTGAAAGGACAGCATTTAGAAAGTGAAGCAACACTCCATTCACTTCGCACAGTGAATTGAAGTGTTGGAACAGACTGCTTCTTTTTCAGAGAAACGCATGTGAGTTTCTGTGGAATGCTTGTAAGTAGCTTAAGGCACTTTCAAAGGAAAGTGATTTTCTCTGAAAGGACAGCATTTAGAAAGTGAAGCAACACTCCATTCACTTCGCACAGTGAATTGAAGTGTTGGAACAGACTGCTTCTCTTTCAGTGAAATGCATGTGAATTTCTGTTGAATGCTTGTAAGTAGCTTAAGGCACTTTCAAAGGAAAGTGATTTTCTCTGAAAGGACAGCATTTAAAAAGTGAAGCAACACTCCATTCACTTCGCACAGTGAATTGAAGTGTTGGAACAGACTGCTTCTCTTTCAGAGAAACGCATGTGAATTTCTATTGAATGCTTGTAAGTAGCTTAAGGCACTTTCAAAGGAAAGTGATTTTCTCTGAAAGGACAGCATTTAGAAAGTGAAGCAACACTCCATTCACTACACACAGTGAATTGAAGTGTTGGAACAGACTGCTTCTCTTTCAGAAAAATGCATGTGAGTTTCTTGTGAATGCTTGTAAGTAGCTTAAGGCGCTTTCAAAGGAAAGTGATTGTCTCTGAAAGGACAGCATTTAGAAAGTGAAGCAACACTTCATTCACCTCGCACAGTGAATTGAAGTGTTGGAACAGACTGCTTCTTTTTCAGAGAAACACATGTGAATTTCTATTGAATGCTTGTAAGTAGCTTAAGGCACTTTCAAAGGAAAGTGATTTTCTCTGAAAGGACAGCATTTAGAAAGTGAAGCAACACTCCATTCACTACGTACAGTGAATTGAAGTGTTGGAACAGACTGCTTCTCTTTCATAGAAACGCATTTGAGTTTCCTGTGAATGTGTGTAAGTAGCTTAAGGCACTTTCAAAGGAAAGTGATTTTCTCTGAAAGGACAGCATTTAGAAAGTGAAGCAACACTCCATTCAATTCGCACAGTGAATTGAAGTGTTGGAACAGACTGCTTCTCTTTCATTGAAACGCATGTGAATTTCTGTTGAATGCTTGTAAGTAGCCTAAGGAACTTTCAAAGGAAAGTGATTTTCTCTGAAAGGACAGCATTTAGAAAGTGAAGCAACACTCCATTCACTTCGCACAGTGAATTGAAGTGTTGGAACAGACAGCTTCTCTTTCATAGAAACGCATTTGAGTTTCCTGTGAATGTGTGTAAGTAGCTTAAGGCACTTTCAAAGGAAAGTGATTTTCTCTGAAAGGACAGCATTTCGAAAGTGAAACAACACTCCATTCAGTTAGCACAGTGAATTGAAGTGTTGGAACTGACTGCTTCTCTTTCAGAGAAACGCATGTAAATTTCTGTGGAATGCTTGTAAAAAGCTTAAGGCACTTTCAAAGGAAAGTGATTTTCTCTGAAAGGACAGCATTTAGAAAGTGAAGCAACACTCCATTCACTTCGCACAGTGAATTGAAGTGTTGGAACAGACAGCTTCTCTTTCATAGAAACGCATTTGAGTTTCCTGTGAATGTGTGTAAGTAGCTTAAGGCACTTTCAAAGGAAAGTGATTTTCTCTGAAAGGACAGCATTTAGAAAGTGAAACAACACTCCATTCACTTAGCACAGTGAATTGAAGTGTTGGAGCAGACTGCCTCTCTTTCAGAGAAACGCATGTGAATTTCTGTGGAATGCTTGTAAGTAGCTTAAGGCACTTTCAAAGGAAAGTGATTTTCTCTGAAAGGACAGCATTTAGAAAGTGAAGCAACACTCCATTCACTTCGCACAGTGAATTGAAGTGTTGGAACAGACTGCTTCATTTTCAGAGAAACACATGTGAATTTCTATTGAATGCTTGTAAGTAGCTTAAGGCACTTTCAAAGGAAAGTGATTTTCTCTGAAAGGACAGCATTTAGAAAGTGAAGCAACACTCCATTCACTACGCACAGTGAATTGAAGTGTTGGAACAGACTGCTAATCTTTCAGAAAAATGCATGTGAGTTTCTTGTGAATGCTTGTAAGTAGCTTAAGGCACTTTCAAAGGAAAGTGATTTTCTCTGAAAGGACAGCATGTAGAAAGTGAAGCAACACTCCATTCACTTCGCACAGTGAATTGAAGTGTTGGAACAGACTGCTTCTTTTTAAGAGAAACGCATGTGAATTTCTGTGGAATGCTTTTAAGTAGCTTAAGGCACTTTCAAAGGAAAGTGATTTTCTCTGAAAGGACAGTATTTAGAAAGTGAAGCAGCACTGCATTCACTTCGCACAGTGAATTGAAGTGTTGGAACAGACTGCTTCTCTTTCAGTGAAATGCATGTGAATTTCTGTTGAATGCTTGTAAGTAGCTTAAGGCACTTTCAAAGGAAAGTGATTTTCTCTGAAAGGACAGCATTTAGAAAGTGAAGCAACACTCCATTCACTTCGCACAGTGAATTGAAGTGTTGGAACAGACAGCTTCTCTTTCATAGAAACGCATTTGAGTTTCCTGTGAATGTGTGTAAGTAGCTTAAGGCACTTTCAAAGGAAAGTGATTTTCTCTGAAAGGACAGCATTTAGAAAGTGAAACAACACTCCATTCACTTAGCACAGTGAATTGAAGTGTTGGAGCAGACTGCCTCTCTTTCAGAGAAACGCATGTGAATTTCTGTGGAATGCTTGTAAGTAGCTTAAGGCACTTTCAAAGGAAAGTGATTTTCTCTGAAAGGACAGCATTTAGAAAGTGAAGCAACACTCCATTCACTTCGCACAGTGAATTGAAGTGTTGGAACAGACTGCTTCTTTTTCAGAGAAACACATGTGAATTTCTATTGAATGCTTGTAAGTAGCTTAAGGCACTTTCAAAGGAAAGTGATTTTCTCTGAAAGGACAGCATTTAGAAAGTGAAGCAACACTCCATTCACTACGCACAGTGAATTGAAGTGTTGGAACAGACTGCTAATCTTTCAGAAAAATGCATGTGAGTTTCTATTGAATGCTTGTAAGTAGCTTAAGGCACTTTCAAAGGAAAGTGATTGTCTCTGAAAGGACAGCATTTAGAAAGTGAAGCAACACTCCATTCACTTCGCACAGTGAATTGAAGTGTTGGAACAGACTGCTTCTTTTTCAGAGAAACGCATGTGAGTTTCTGTGGAATGCTTGTAAGTAGCTTAAGGCACTTTCAAAGGAAAGTGATTTTCTCTGAAAGGACAGCATTTAGAAAGTGAAGCAACACTCCATTCACTTCGCACAGTGAATTGAAGTGTTGGAACAGACTGCTTCTCTTTCAGTGAAATGCATGTGAATTTCTGTTGAATGCTTGTAAGTAGCTTAAGGCACTTTCAAAGGAAAGTGATTTTCTCTGAAAGGACAGCATTTAGAAAGTGAAGCAACACTCCATTCACTTCGCACAGTGAATTGAAGTGTTGGAACAGACAGCTTCTCTTTCATAGAAACGCATTTGAGTTTCCTGTGAATGTGTGTAAGTAGCTTAAGGCACTTTCAAAGGAAAGTGATTTTCTCTGAAAGGACAGCATTTAGAAAGTGAAACAACACTCCATTCACTTAGCACAGTGAATTGAAGTGTTGGAGCAGACTGCCTCTCTTTCAGAGAAACGCATGTGAATTTCTGTGGAATGCTTGTAAGTAGCTTAAGGCACTTTCAAAGGAAAGTGATTTTCTCTGAAAGGACAGCATTTAGAAAGTGAAGCAACACTCCATTCACTTCGCACAGTGAATTGAAGTGTTGGAACAGACTGCTTCTTTTTCAGAGAAACACATGTGAATTTCTATTGAATGCTTGTAAGTAGCTTAAGGCACTTTCAAAGGAAAGTGATTTTCTCTGAAAGGACAGCATTTAGAAAGTGAAGCAACACTCCATTCACTACGCACAGTGAATTGAAGTGTTGGAACAGACTGCTAATCTTTCAGAAAAATGCATGTGAGTTTCTTGTGAATGCTTGTAAGTAGCTTAAGGCACTTTCAAAGGAAAGTGATTGTCTCTGAAAGGACAGCATTTAGAAAGTGAAGCAACACTCCATTCACTTCGCACAGTGAATTGAAGTGTTGGAACAGACTGCTTCTTTTTCAGAGAAACGCATGTGAGTTTCTGTGGAATGCTTGTAAGTAGCTTAAGGCACTTTCAAAGGAAAGTGATTTTCTCTGAAAGGACAGCATTTAGAAAGTGAAGCAACACTCCATTCACTTCGCACAGTGAATTGAAGTGTTGGAACAGACTGCTTCTCTTTCAGTGAAATGCATGTGAATTTCTGTTGAATGCTTGTAAGTAGCTTAAGGCACTTTCAAAGGAAAATGATTTTCTCTGAAAGGACAGCATTTAGAAAGTGAAGCAACACTCCATTCACTTCGCACAGTGAATTGAAGTGTTGGAACAGACTGCTTCTCTTTCAGAGAAACGCATGTGAATTTCTGTTGAATGCTTGTAAGTAGCTTAAGGCACTTTCAAAGGAAAGTGATTTTCTCTGAAAGGACAGCATTTAGAAAGTGAAGCAACACTCCACTCACTTCGCACAGTGAATTGAAGTGTTGGAACAGACAGCTTCTCTTTCATAGAAACGCATTTGAGTTTCCTGTGAATGTGTGTAAGTAGCTTAAGGCACTTTCAAAGGAAAGTGATTTTCTCTGAAAGGACAGCATTTCGAAAGTGAAACAACACTCCATTCAGTTAGCACAGTGAATTGAAGTGTTGGAACTGACTGCTTCTCTTTCAGAGAAACGCATGTAAATTTCTGTGGAATGCTTGTAAAAAGCTTAAGGCACTTTCAAAGGAAAGTGATTTTCTCTGAAAGGACAGCATTTAGAAAGTGAAGCAACACTCCATTCACTTCGCACAGTGAATTGAAGTGTTGGAACAGACAGCTTCTCTTTCATAGAAACGCATTTGAGTTTCCTGTGAATGTGTGTAAGTAGCTTAAGGCACTTTCAAAGGAAAGTGATTTTCTCTGAAAGGACAGCATTTAGAAAGTGAAACAACACTCCATTCACTTAGCACAGTGAATTGAAGTGTTGGAGCAGACTGCCTCTCTTTCAGAGAAACGCATGTGAATTTCTGTGGAATGCTTGTAAGTAGCTTAAGGCACTTTCAAAGGAAAGTGATTTTCTCTGAAAGGACAGCATTTAGAAAGTGAAGCAACACTCCATTCACTTCGCACAGTGAATTGAAGTGTTGGAACAGACTGCTTCATTTTCAGAGAAACACATGTGAATTTCTATTGAATGCTTGTAAGTAGCTTAAGGCACTTTCAAAGGAAAGTGATTTTCTCTGAAAGGACAGCATTTAGAAAGTGAAGCAACACTCCATTCACTACGCACAGTGAATTGAAGTGTTGGAACAGACTGCTAATCTTTCAGAAAAATGCATGTGAGTTTCTTGTGAATGCTTGTAAGTAGCTTAAGGCACTTTCAAAGGAAAGTGATTGTCTCTGAAAGGACAGCATGTAGAAAGTGAAGCAACACTCCATTCACTTCGCACAGTGAATTGAAGTGTTGGAACAGACTGCTTCTTTTTAAGAGAAACGCATGTGAATTTCTGTGGAATGCTTTTAAGTAGCTTAAGGCACTTTCAAAGGAAAGTGATTTTCTCTGAAAGGACAGTATTTAGAAAGTGAAGCAGCACTGCATTCACTTCGCACAGTGAATTGAAGTGTTGGAACAGACTGCTTCTCTTTCAGTGAAATGCATGTGAATTTCTGTTGAATGCTTGTAAGTAGCTTAAGGCACTTTCAAAGGAAAGTGATTTTCTCTGAAAGGACAGCATTTAGAAAGTGAAGCAACACTCCATTCACTTCGCACAGTGAATTGAAGTGTTGGAACAGACAGCTTCTCTTTCATAGAAACGAATTTGAGTTTCCTGTGAATGTGTGTAAGTAGCTTAAGGCACTTTCAAAGGAAAGTGATTTTCTCTGAAAGGACAGCATTTAGAAAGTGAAACAACACTCCATTCACTTAGCACAGTGAATTGAAGTGTTGGAGCAGACTGCCTCTCTTTCAGAGAAACGCATGTGAATTTCTGTGGAATGCTTGTAAGTAGCTTAAGGCACTTTCAAAGGAAAGTGATTTTCTCTGAAAGGACAGCATTTAGAAAGTGAAGCAACACTCCATTCACTTCGCACAGTGAATTGAAGTGTTGGAACAGACTGCTTCTTTTTCAGAGAAACACATGTGAATTTCTATTGAATGCTTGTAAGTAGCTTAAGGCACTTTCAAAGGAAAGTGATTTTCTCTGAAAGGACAGCATTTAGAAAGTGAAGCAACACTCCATTCACTACGCACAGTGAATTGAAGTGTTGGAACAGACTGCTAATCTTTCAGAAAAATGCATGTGAGTTTCTTGTGAATGCTTGTAAGTAGCTTAAGGCACTTTCAAAGGAAAGTGATTGTCTCTGAAAGGACAGCATTTAGAAAGTGAAGCAACACTCCATTCACTTCGCACAGTGAATTGAAGTGTTGGAACAGACTGCTTCTTTTTCAGAGAAACGCATGTGAGTTTCTGTGGAATGCTTGTAAGTAGCTTAAGGCACTTTCAAAGGAAAGTGATTTTCTCTGAAAGGACAGCATTTAGAAAGTGAAGCAACACTCCATTCACTTCGCACAGTGAATTGAAGTGTTGGAACAGACTGCTTCTCTTTCAGTGAAATGCATGTGAATTTCTGTTGAATGCTTGTAAGTAGCTTAAGGCACTTTCAAAGGAAAGTGATTTTCTCTGAAAGGACAGCATTTAGAAAGTGAAGCAACACTCCATTCACTTCGCACAGTGAATTGAAGTGTTGGAACAGACAGCTTCTCTTTCATAGAAACGCATTTGAGTTTCCTGTGAATGTGTGTAAGTAGCTTAAGGCACTTTCAAAGGAAAGTGATTTTCTCTGAAAGGACAGCATTTAGAAAGTGAAACAACACTCCATTCACTTAGCACAGTGAATTGAAGTGTTGGAGCAGACTGCCTCTCTTTCAGAGAAACGCATGTGAATTTCTGTGGAATGCTTGTAAGTAGCTTAAGGCACTTTCAAAGGAAAGTGATTTTCTCTGAAAGGACAGCATTTAGAAAGTGAAGCAACACTCCATTCACTTCGCACAGTGAATTGAAGTGTTGGAACAGACTGCTTCTTTTTCAGAGAAACACATGTGAATTTCTATTGAATGCTTGTAAGTAGCTTAAGGCACTTTCAAAGGAAAGTGATTTTCTCTGAAAGGACAGCATTTAGAAAGTGAAGCAACACTCCATTCACTACGCACAGTGAATTGAAGTGTTGGAACAGACTGCTAATCTTTCAGAAAAATGCATGTGAGTTTCTTGTGAATGCTTGTAAGTAGCTTAAGGCACTTTCAAAGGAAAGTGATTGTCTCTGAAAGGACAGCATTTAGAAAGTGAAGCAACACTCCATTCACTTCGCACAGTGAATTGAAGTGTTGGAACAGACTGCTTCTTTTTCAGAGAAACGCATGTGAGTTTCTGTGGAATGCTTGTAAGTAGCTTAAGGCACTTTCAAAGGAAAGTGATTTTCTCTGAAAGGACAGCATTTAGAAAGTGAAGCAACACTCCATTCACTTCGCACAGTGAATTGAAGTGTTGGAACAGACTGCTTCTCTTTCAGTGAAATGCATGTGAATTTCTGTTGAATGCTTGTAAGTAGCTTAAGGCACTTTCAAAGGAAAGTGATTTTCTCTGAAAGGACAGCATTTAGAAAGTGAAGCAACACTCCATTCACTTCGCACAGTGAATTGAAGTGTTGGAACAGACAGCTTCTCTTTCATAGAAACGCATTTGAGTTTCCTGTGAATGTGTGTAAGTAGCTTAAGGCACTTTCAAAGGAAAGTGATTTTCTCTGAAAGGACAGCATTTAGAAAGTGAAACAACACTCCATTCACTTAGCACAGTGAATTGAAGTGTTGGAGCAGACTGCCTCTCTTTCAGAGAAACGCATGTGAATTTCTGTGGAATGCTTGTAAGTAGCTTAAGGCACTTTCAAAGGAAAGTGATTTTCTCTGAAAGGACAGCATTTAGAAAGTGAAGCAACACTCCATTCACTTCGCACAGTGAATTGAAGTGTTGGAACAGACTGCTTCTTTTTCAGAGAAACACATGTGAATTTCTATTGAATGCTTGTAAGTAGCTTAAGGCACTTTCAAAGGAAAGTGATTTTCTCTGAAAGGACAGCATTTAGAAAGTGAAGCAACACTCCATTCACTACGCACAGTGAATTGAAGTGTTGGAACAGACTGCTAATCTTTCAGAAAAATGCATGTGAGTTTCTTGTGAATGCTTGTAAGTAGCTTAAGGCACTTTCAAAGGAAAGTGATTGTCTCTGAAAGGACAGCATTTAGAAAGTGAAGCAACACTCCATTCACTTCGCACAGTGAATTGAAGTGTTGGAACAGACTGCTTCTTTTTCAGAGAAACGCATGTGAGTTTCTGTGGAATGCTTGTAAGTAGCTTAAGGCACTTTCAAAGGAAAGTGATTTTCTCTGAAAGGACAGCATTTAGAAAGTGAAGCAACACTCCATTCACTTCGCACAGTGAATTGAAGTGTTGGAACAGACTGCTTCTCTTTCAGTGAAATGCATGTGAATTTCTGTTGAATGCTTGTAAGTAGCTTAAGGCACTTTCAAAGGAAAATGATTTTCTCTGAAAGGACAGCATTTAGAAAGTGAAGCAACACTCCATTCACTTCGCACAGTGAATTGAAGTGTTGGAACAGACTGCTTCTCTTTCAGAGAAACGCATGTGAATTTCTGTTGAATGCTTGTAAGTAGCTTAAGGCACTTTCAAAGGAAAGTGATTTTCTCTGAAAGGACAGCATTTAGAAAGTGAAGCAACACTCCACTCACTTCGCACAGTGAATTGAAGTGTTGGAACAGACAGCTTCTCTTTCATAGAAACGCATTTGAGTTTCCTGTGAATGTGTGTAAGTAGCTTAAGGCACTTTCAAAGGAAAGTGATTTTCTCTGAAAGGACAGCATTTCGAAAGTGAAACAACACTCCATTCAGTTAGCACAGTGAATTGAAGTGTTGAAACTGACTGCTTCTCTTTCAGAGAAACGCATGTGAATTTCTGTGGAATGCTTGTAAAAAGCTTAAGGCACTTTCAAAGGAAAGTGATTTTCTCTGAAAGGACAGCATTTAGAAAATGAAACAACACTCCGATCACTTCGCACAGTGAATTGAAGTGTTGGAACAGACTACTTCTCTTTCAGAGAAACAGATATGAGTTTTTTGTGAATGCTTGTAAGTAGCTTAAGGCACTTTCAAAGGAAAGTGATTTTCTCTGAAAGGACAGCATTTAGAAAGTGAAGCAACACTCCATTCACTACGCACAGTGAATTGAAGTGTTGGAATAGACTACTTCTCTTTCAGAAAATTGCACGTGAGTTTCTTGTGAATGCTTGTAAGTAGCTTAAGGCACTTTCAAAGGAAAGTGATTGTCTCTGAAAGGACAGCATTTAGAAAGTGAAGCAGCACTGCATTCACTTCGCACAGTGAATTGAAGTGTTGGAACAGACTGCTTCTCTTTCAGTGAAATGCATGTGAATTTCTGTTGAATGCTTGTAAGTAGCTTAAGGCACTTTCAAAGAGAGTGATTTTCTCTAAAAGGAGAGCATATAGAAAGTGAAGCAACACTCCATTCAGTTCGCACAGTGAATTGAAGTGTTGGAACAGACTGCTTCTCTTTCAGTGAAATACATGTGAATTTCTGTTGAATGCTTGTAAGTAGCTTAAGGCACTTCAAAGGAAAGTGATTTTCTCTAAAAGGACAGCATTTAGAAAGTGAAGCAACACTCCATTCACTTCGCACAGTGAATTGAAATGTTGGAACAGACAGCTTCTCTTTCATAGAAACGCATTTGAGTTTCCTGTGAATGTGTGTAAGTAGCTTAAGGCACTTTCAAAGGAAAGTGATTTTCTCTGAAAGGACAGCATTTAGAAAGTGAAGCAACACTCCATTCAATTCGCACAGTGAATTGAAGTGTTGGAACAGACTGCTTCTCTTTCAGTGAAACGCATGTGAATTTCTGTTGAATGCTTGTAAGTAGCCTAAGGCAGTTTCAAAGGAAAGTGAATTTCTCTGAAAGGACAGCATTTAGAAAGTGAAGCAAAACTCCATTCACTTCGCACAGTGAATTGAAGTGTTGGAACAGACAGCTTCTCTTTCATAGAAACGCTTTTGAGTTTCCTGTGAATGTGTGTAAGTAGCTTAAGGCACTTTCAAAGGAAAGTGA
Source organism: Myodes glareolus (assembly GCF_982192425.1). Taxonomy (NCBI): domain Eukaryota; kingdom Metazoa; phylum Chordata; class Mammalia; order Rodentia; family Cricetidae; genus Myodes; species Myodes glareolus. The sequence goes on from NW_028263304.1 coordinate 49,013, forward strand.
TTTTCTCTGAAAGGACAGCATTTAGAAAGTGAAACAACACTCCATTCAGTTAGCACAGTGAATTGAAGTGTTGGAACAGACTGCTTCTCTTTCAGAGAAACGCATGTGAATTTCTATGGAATGCTTGTAAGTAGCTTAAGGCACTTTCAAAGGAAAGTGATTTTCTCTGAAAGGACAGCATTTAGAAAATGAAACAACACTCCATTCACTTCGCACAGTGAATTGAAGTGTTGGAACAGACTACTTCTCTTTCAGAGAAACAGATATGAGTTTTTTGTGAATGCTTGTAAGTAGCTTAAGACACTTTCAAAGGAAAGTGATTTTCTCTGAAAGGACAGCATTTAGAAAGTGAAGCAACACTCCATTCACTACGCACAGTGAATTGAAGTGTTGGAATAGACTGCTTCTCTTTCAGAAAAATGCACGTGAGTTTCTTGTGAATGCTTGTAAGTAGCTTAAGGCACTTTCAAAGGAAAGTGATTGTCTCTGAAAGGACAGCATTTAGAAAGTGAAGCAACACTCCATTCAGTTCGCACAGTGAATTGAAGTGTTGGAACAGACTGCTTCTTTTTCAGAGAAACACATGTGAATTTCTATTGAATGCTTGTAAGTAGCTTAAGGCACTTTCAAAGGAAAGTGATTTTCTCTGAAAGGACAGCATTTAGAAAGTGAAGCAACACTCCATTCCCTACGCACAGTGAATTGAAGTGTTGGAACAGACTGCTTCTCTTTCAGAAAAATGCATGTGATTTCTTGTGAATGCTTGTAAGTAGCTTAAGGCACTTTCAAAGGAAAGTGATTTTCTCTGAAAGGACAGCATTTAGAAAGTGAAGCAACACTCCATTCACTTCGCACAGTGAATTGAAGTGTTGGAACAGACTGCTTCTTTTTCAGAGAAACGCATGTGAATTTCTTTGGAATGCTTGTAAGTAGCTTAAGGCACTTTCAAAGGAAAGTGATTTTCTCTGAAAGGACAGCATTTAGAAAGTGAAGCAGCACTGCATTCACTTCGCACAGTGAATTGAAGTGTTGGAACACACAGCTTCTCTTTCATAGAAACGCATTTGAGTTTCCTGTGAATGTGTGAAAGTAGCTTAAGGCACTTTCAAAGGAAAGTGATTTTCTCTGAAAGGACAGCATTTAGAAAGTGAAGCAACACTCCATTCACTTCGCACAGTGAATTAAAGTGTTGGAACAGACAGCTTCTCTTTCATAGAAACACATTTGAGTTTCCTGTGAATGTGTGTAAGTAGCTTAAGGCACTTTCAAAGGAAAGTGATTTTCTCTGAAAGGACAGCATTTAGAAAGTGAAGCAACACTCCATTCACTTCGCACAGTGAATTGAAGTGTTGGAACAGACTGCTTCTCTTTCAGTGAAACTCATGTGAATTTCTGTTGAATGCTTGTAAGTAGCCTAAGGCACTTTCAAAGGAAAGTGATTTTCTCTGAAAGGACAGCATTTAGAAAGTGAAGCAACACTCCATTCACTTCGCACAGTGAATTGAAGTGTTGGAACAGACAGCTTCTATTTCATAGAAACGCATTTGAGTTTCCTGTGAATGTGTGTAAGTAGCTTAAGGCACTTTCAAGGAAAGTGATTTTCTCTGAAAGGACAGCATTTAGAAAGTGAAGCAACACTCCATTCACTTCGCACAGTGAATTGAAGTGTTGGAAGAGACAGCTTCTCTTTCATAGAAACGCATTTGATTTTCCTGTGAATGTGTGTAAGTAGCTTAAGGCACTTTCAAAGGAAAGTGATTTTCTCTGAAAGGACAGCATTTAGAAAGTGAAGCAACACTCCATTCAATTCGCACAGTGAATTGAAGTGTTGGAACAGACTGCTTCTCTTTCAGTGAAACGCATGTGAATTTCTGTTGAATGCTTGTAAGTAGCCTAAGGCACTTTCAAAGGAAAGTGATTTTCTCTGAAAGGACAGCATTTAGAAAGTGAAACAACACTCCATTCACTTCGCACAGTGAATGAAGTGTTGGAACAGACAGCTTCTCTTTCATAGAAACGCATTTGAGTTTCCTGTGAATGTGTGTAAGTAGCTTAAGGCACTTTCAAAGGAAAGTGATTTTCTCTGAAAGGACAGCATTTAGAAAGTGAAACAACACTCCATTCAGTTAGCACAGTGAATTGAAGTGTTGGAACAGACTGCTTCTCTTCCAGAGAAACGCATGTGAATTTCTGTGGAATGCTTGTAAGTAGCTTAAGGCACTTTCAAAGGAAAGTGATTTTCTCTGAAAGGACAGCATTTAGAAAATGAAACAACACTCCATTCACTTCGCACAGTTAATTGAAGTGTTGGAACAGACTACTTCTCTTTCAGAGAAACAGATATGAGTTTTTTGTGAATGCTTGTAAGTAGCTTAAGGTACTTTCAAAGGAAAGTGATTTTCTCTGAAAGGACAGCATTTAGAAAGTGAAGCAACACTCCATTCACTACGCACAGTGAATTGAAGTGTTGGAATCGACTGCTTCTCTTTCAGAAAAATGCACGTGAGTTTCTTAATGCTTGTAAGTAGCTTAAGGCACTTTCAAAGGAAAGTGATTGTCTCTGAAAGGACAGCATTTAGAAAGTGAAGCAACACTCCATTCACTACGCACAGTGAATTGAAGTGTTGGAATAGACTGCTTCTCTTTCAGAAAAATGCACGTGAGTTTCTTGTGAATGCTTGTAAGTAGCTTAAGGCACTTTCAAAGGAAAGTGATTGTCTCTGAAAGGACAGCATTTAGAAAGTGAAGCAACACTCCATTCAGTTCGCACAGTGAATTGAAGTGTTGGAACAGAGTGCTTCATTTTCAGAGAAACACATGTGAATTTCTATTGAATGCTTGTAAGTAGCTTAAGGCACTTTCAAAGGAAAGTGATTTTCTCTGAAAGGACAGCATTTAGAAAGTGAAGCAACACTCCATTCCCTACGCACAGTGAATTGAAGTGTTGGAACAGACTGCTTCTCTTTCAGAAAAATGCATGTGATTTCTTGTGAATGCTTGTAAGTAGCTTAAGGCACTTTCAAAGGAAAGTGATTTTCTCTGAAAGGACAGCATTTAGAAAGTGAAGCAACACTCCATTCACTTCGCACAGTGAATTGAAGTGTTGGAACAGACTGCTTCTTTTTCAGAGAAACGCATGTGAATTTCTGTGGAATGCTTGTAAGTAGCTTAAGGCACTTTCAAAGGAAAGTGATTTTCTCTGAAAGGACAGCATTTAGAAAGTGAAGCAGCACTGCATTCACTTCGCACAGTGAATTGAAGTGTTGGAACACACAGCTTCTCTTTCATAGAAACGCATTTGAGTTTCCTGTGAATGTGTGAAAGTAGCTTAAGGCACTTTCAAAGGAAAGTGATTTTCTCTGAAAGGACAGCATTTAGAAAGTGAAGCAAAACTCCATTCACTTCGCACAGTGAATTAAAGTGTTGGAACAGACAGCTTCTCTTTCATAGAAACACATTTGAGTTTCCTGTGAATGTGTGTAAGTAGCTTAAGGCACTTTCAAAGGAAAGTGATTTTCTCTGAAAGGACAGCATTTAGAAAGTGAAGCAACACTCCATTCACTTCGCACAGTGAATTGAAGTGTTGGAACAGACTGCTTCTCTTTCAGTGAAACTCATGTGAATTTCTGTTGAATGCTTGTAAGTAGCCTAAGGCACTTTCAAAGGAAAGTGATTTTCTCTGAAAGGACAGCATTTAGAAAGTGAAGCAACACTCCATTCACTTCGCACAGTGAATTGAAGTGTTGGAACAGACAGCTTCTCTTTCATAGAAACGCATTTGAGTTTCCTGTGAATGTGTGTAAGTAGCTTAAGGCACTTTCAAGGAAAGTGATTTTCTCTGAAAGGACAGCATTTAGAAAGTGAAGCAACACTCCATTCACTTCGCACAGTGAATTGAAGTGTTGGAAGAGACAGCTTCTCTTTCATAGAAACGCATTTGATTTTCCTGTGAATGTGTGTAAGTAGCTTAAGGCACTTTCAAAGGAAAGTGATTTTCTCTGAAAGGACAGCATTTAGAAAGTGAAGCAACACTCCATTCAATTCGCACAGTGAATTGAAGTGTTGGAACAGACTGCTTCTCTTTCAGTGAAACGCATGTGAATTTCTGTTGAATGCTTGTAAGTAGCCTAAGGCACTTTCAAAGGAAAGTGATTTTCTCTGAAAGGACAGCATTTAGAAAGTGAAACAACACTCCATTCACTTCGCACAGTGAATGAAGTGTTGGAACAGACAGCTTCTCTTTCATAGAAACGCATTTGAGTTTCCTGTGAATGTGTGTAAGTAGCTTAAGGCACTTTCAAAGGAAAGTGATTTTCTCTGAAAGGACAGCATTTAGAAAGTGAAACAACACTCCATTCAGTTAGCACAGTGAATTGAAGTGTTGGAACAGACTGCTTCTCTTCCAGAGAAACGCATGTGAATTTCTGTGGAATGCTTGTAAGTAGCTTAAGGCACTTTCAAAGGAAAGTGATTTTCTCTGAAAGGACAGCATTTAGAAAATGAAACAACACTCCATTCACTTCGCACAGTGAATTGAAGTGTTGGAACAGACTACTTCTCTTTCAGAGAAACAGATATGAGATTTTTGTGAATGCTTGTAAGTAGCTTAAGGTACTTTCAAAGGTAAGTGATTTTCTCTGAAAGGACAGCATTTAGAAAGTGAAGCAACACTCCATTCACTACGCACAGTGAATTGAAGTGTTGGAATAGACTGCTTCTCTTTCAGAAAAATGCACGTGAGTTTCTTAATGCTTGTAAGTAGCTTAAGGTACTTTCAAAGGTAAGTGATTTTCTCTGAAAGGACAGCATTTAGAAAGTGAAGCAACACTCCATTCACTTCGCACAGTGAATTGAAGTGTTGGAACAGACTGCTTCTCTTTCAGTGAAACGCATTTGAGTTTCCTGTGAATGTGTGTAAGTAGCTTAAGGCACTTTCAAAGGAAAGTGATTTTCTCTGAAAGGACAGCATTTAGAAAGTGAAGCAACACTCCATTCAATTCGCACAGTGAATTGAAGTGTTGGAACAGACTGCTTCTCTTTCAGTGAAACGCATGTGAATTTCTGTTGAATGCTTGTAAGTAGCCTAAGGCACTTTCAAAGGAAAGTGAATTTCTCTGAAAGGACAGCATTTAGAAAGTGAAGCAACACTCCATTCACTTCGCACAGTGAATTGAAGTGTTGGAACAGACAGCTTCTCTTTCATAGAAACGCTTTTGAGTTTCCTGTGAATGTGTGTAAGTAGCTTAAGGCACTTTCAAAGGAAAGTGATTTTCTCTGAAAGGACAGCATTTAGAAAGTGAAACAACACTCCATTCAGTTAGCACAGTGAATTGAAGTGTTGGAACAGACTGCTTCTCTTTCAGAGAAACGCATGTGAATTTCTGTGGAATGCTTGTAAGTAGCTTAAGGCACTTTCAAAGGAAAGTGTTTTTCTCTGAAAGGACAGCATTTAGAAAATGAAACAACACTCCATTCACTTCGCACACTGAATTGAAGTGTTGGAACAGACTACTTCTCTTTCAGAGAAACAGATATGAGTTTTTTGTGAATGCTTGTAAGTAGCTTAAGGCACTTTCAAAGGAAAGTGATTTTCTCTGAAAGGACAGCATTTAGAAAGTGAAGCAACACTCCATTCACTACGCACAGTGAATTGAAGTGTTGGAATAGACTGCTTCTCTTTCAGAACAATGCACGTGAGTTTCTTGTGAATGCTTGTAAGTAGCTTAAGGCACTTTCAAAGGAAAGTGATTGTCTCTGAAAGGACAGCATTTAGAAAGTGAAGCAACACTCCATTCAGTTCGCACAGTGAATTGAAGTGTTGGAACAGACTGCTTCTTTTTCAGAGAAACACATGTGAATTTCTATTGAATGCTTGTAAGTAGCTTAAGGCACTTTCAAAGGAAAGTGATTTTCTCTGAAAGGACAGCATTTAGAAAGTGAAGCAACACTCCATTCACTACGCACAGTGAAGTGAAGTGTTGGAACAGACTGCTTCTCTTTCAGAAAAATGCATGTGAGTTTCTTGTGAATGCTTGTAAGTAGCTTAAGGCACTTTCAAAGGAAAGTGATTTTCTCTGAAAGGACAGCATTTAGAAAGTGAAGCAACACTCCATTCACTTCGCACAATGAATTGAAGTGTTGGAACAGACTGCTTCTTTTTCAGAGAAACGCATGTGAATTTCTGTGGAATGCTTGTAAGTAGCTTAAGGCACTTTCAAAGGAAAGTGATTTTCTCTGAAAGGACAGCATTTAGAAAGTGAAGCAGCACTGCATTCACTTCGCACAGTGAATTGAAGTGTTGGAACAGACAGCTTCTCTTTCATAGAAACGCATTTGAGTTTCCTGTGAATGTGTGAAAGTAGCTTAAGGCACTTTCAAAGGAAAGTGATTTTCTCTGAAAGGACAGCATTTAGAAAGTGAAGCAACACTCCACTCACTTCGCACAGTGAATTAAAGTGTTGGAACAGACAGCTTCTCTTTCATAGAAACACATTTGAGTTTCCTGTGAATGTGTGTAAGTAGCTTAAGGCAATTTCAAAGGAAAGTGATTTTCTCTGAAAGGACAGCATTTAGAAAGTGAAGCAACACTCCATTCACTTCGCACAGTGAATTGAAGTGTTGGAACAGACTGCTTCTCTTTCAGTGAAACTCATGTGAATTTCTGTTGAATGCTTGTAAGTAGCCTAAGGCACTTTGAAAGGAAAGTGATTTTCTCTGAAAGGACAGCATTTAGAAAGTGAAGCAACACTCCATTCACTTCGCACAGTGAATTGAAGTGTTGGAACAGACAGCTTCTCTTTCATAGAAACGCATTTGAGTTTCCTGTGAATGTGTGTAAGTAGCTTAAGGCACTTTCAAAGGAAAGTGATTTTCTCTGAAAGGACAGCATTTAGAAAGTGAAACAACACTCCATTCAGTTAGCACAGTGAATTGAAGTGTTGGAACAGACTGCTTCTGTTTCAGAGAAACGCATGTGAATTTCTGTGGAATGCTTGTAAGTAGCTTAAGGCACTTTCAAAGGAAAGTGATTTTCTCTGAAAGGACAGCATTTAGAAAATGAAACAACACTCCATACACTTCGCACAGTGAATTGAAGTGTTGGAACAGACTGCTTCTTTTTCAGAGAAACGCATGTGAATTTCTGTGGAATGCTTGTAAGTAGCTTAAGGCACTTTCAAAGGAAAGTGATTTTCTCTGAAAGGACAGCATTTAGAAAGTGAAACAACACTCCATTCAGTTAGCACAGTGAATTGAAGTGTTGGAACAGACTGCTTCTCTTTCAGAGAAACGCATGTGAATTTCTGTGGAATGCTTGTAAGTAGCTTAAGGCACTTTCAAAGGAAAGTGATTTTCTCTGAAAGGACAGCATTTAGAAAATGAAACAACACTCCATTCACTTCGCACAGTGAATTGAAGTGTTGGAACAGACTACTTCTCTTTCAGAGAAACAGATATGAGTTTTTTGTGAATGCTTGTAAGTAGCTTAAGGTACTTTCAAAGGAAAGTGATTTTCTCTGAAAGGACAGCATTTAGAAAGTGAAGCAACACTCCATTCAATTCGCACAGTGAATTGAAGTGTTGGAACAGACTGCTTCTCTTTCAGTGAAACGCATGTGAATTTCTGTTGAATGCTTGTAAGTAGCCTAAGGCACTTTCAAAGGAAAGTGATTTTCTCTGAAAGGACAGCATTTAGAAAGTGAAGCAACACTCCATTCACTACGCACAGTGAATTGAAGTGTTGGAACAGACTGCTTCTCTTTCAGAAAAATGCATGTGAGTTTCTTGTGAATGCTTGTAAGTAGCTTAAGGCACTTTCAAAGGAAAGTGATTTTCTCTGAAAGGACAGCATTTAGAAAGTGAAGCAGCACTGCATTCACTTCGCACAGTGAATTGAAGTGTTGGAATAGACTGCTTCTCTTTCAGAAAAATGCACGTGAGTTTCTTGTGAATGCTTGTAAGTAGCTTAAGGCACTTTCAAAGGAAAGTGATTGTCTCTGAAAGGACAGCATTTAGAAAGTGAAGCAACACTCCATTCAGTTCGCAGAGTGAATTGAAGTGTTGGAACAGACTGCTTCTTTTTCAGAGAAACACATGTGAATTTCTATTGAATGCTTGTAAGTAGCTTAAGGCACTTTCAAAGGAAAGTGATTTTCTCTGAAAGGACAGCATTTAGAAAGTGAAGCAACACTCCATTCACTACGCACAGTGAATTGAAGTGTTGGAACAGACTGCTTCTCTTTCAGAAAAATGCATGTGAGTTTCTTGTGAATGCTTGTAAGTAGCTTAAGGCACTTTCAAAGGAAAGTGATTTTCTCTGAAAGGACAGCATTTAGAAAGTGAAGCAGCACTGCATTCACTTCGCACAGTGAATTGAAGTGTTGGAACAGACTGCTTCTCTTTCAGTGAAATGCATGTGAATTTCTGTTGAATGCTTGTAAGTAGCTTAAGGCACTTTCAAAGGAAAGTGATTTTCTCTGAAAGGACAGCATTTAGAAAGTGAAGCAACACTCCATTCAGTTCGCACATTGAATTGAAGTGTTGGAACAGACAGCTTCTCTTTCATAGAAACGCATTTGAGTTTCCTGTGAATATGTGTAAGTAGCTTAAGGCACTTTCAAAGGAAAGTGATTTTCTCTGAAAGGACAGCATTTAGAAAGTGAAGCAACACTCCATTCAATTCGCACAGTGAATTGAAGTGTTGGAACAGACTGCTTCTCTTTCAGTGAAACGCATGTGAATTTCTGTTGAATGCTTGTAAGTAGCCTAAGGCACTTTCAAAGGAAAGTGATTTTCTCTGAAAGGACAGCATTTAGAAAGTGAAGCAACACTCCATTCACTTCGCACAGTGAACTGAAGTGTTGGAAGAGACTGCTTCTCTTTCAGTGAAACACATATGACTTTCTGTTGAATGCTTGTAAGTAGCTTAAGGCACTTTCAAAGGAAAGTGATTTTCTCTGAAAGGACAGCATTTCGAAAGTGAAACAACACTCCATTCAGTTAGCACAGTGAATTGAAGTGTTGGAACAGACTGCTTCTCTTTCAGAGAAACGCATGTGAATTTCTGTGGACTGCTTGTAAAAAGCTTAAGGCACTTTCAAAGGAAAGTGATTTTCTCTGAAAGGACAGCATTTAGAAAATGAAACAACACTCCATTCACTTCGCACAGTGAATTGAAGTGTTGGAACAGACTACTTCTCTTTCAGAGAAAAAGATATGAGTTTTTTGTGAATGCTTGTAAGTAGCTTAAGGCACTTTCAAAGGAAAGTGATTTTCTCTGAAAGGACAGCATTTCGAAAGTGAAACAACACTCCATTCAGTTAGCACAGTGAATTGAAGTGTTGAAACTGACTGCTTCTCTTTCAGAGAAACGCATGTGAATTTCTGTGGAATGCTTGTAAAAAGCTTAAGGCACTTTCAAAGGAAAGTGATTTTCTCTGAAAGGACAGCATTTAGAAAATGAAACAACACTCCGATCACTTCGCACAGTGAATTGAAGTGTTGGAACAGACTACTTCTCTTTCAGAGAAACAGATATGAGTTTTTTGTGAATGCTTGTAAGTAGCTTAAGGCACTTTCAAAGGAAAGTGATTTTCTCTGAAAGGACAGCATTTAGAAAGTGAAGCAACACTCCATTCACTACGCACAGTGAATTGAAGTGTTGGAATAGACTACTTCTCTTTCAGAAAATTGCACGTGAGTTTCTTGTGAATGCTTGTAAGTAGCTTAAGGCACTTTCAAAGGAAAGTGATTGTCTCTGAAAGGACAGCATTTAGAAAGTGAAGCAACACTCCATTCACTTCGCACAGTGAATTGAAGTGTTGGAACAGACTGCTTCTTTTTCAGAGAAACACATGTGAATTTCTATTGAATGCTTGTAAGTAGCTTAAGGCACTTTCAAAGGAAAGTGATTTTCTCTGAAAGGACAGCATTTAGAAAGTGAAGCAACACTCCATTCACTTCGCCCTGTGAATTGAAGTGTTGGAACAGACTGCTTCTCTTTCAGAAAAATGCATGTGAGTTTCTTGTGAATGCTTGTAAGTAGCTTAAGGCACTTTCAAAGGAAAGTGATTTTCTCTGAAAGGACAGCATTTAGAAAGTGAAGCAACACTCCATTCACTTCGCACAGTGAATTGAAGTGTTGGAACAGACTGCTTCTTTTTCAGAGAAACGCATGTGAATTTCTGTGGAATGCTTGTAAGTAGCTTAAGGCACTTTCAAAGGAAAGTGATTTTCTCTGAAAGGACAGCATTTAGAAAGTGAAGCAGCACTGCATTCACTTCGCACAGTGAATTGAAGTGTTGGAACAGACTGCTTCTCTTTCAGTGAAATGCATGTGAATTTCTGTTGAATGCTTGTAAGTAGCTTAAGGCACTTTCAAAGAGAGTGATTTTCTCTAAAAGGAGAGCATAAGAAAGTGAAGCAACACTCCATTCAGTTCGCACAGTGAATTGAAGTGTTGGAACAGACTGCTTCTCTTTCAGTGAAATACATGTGAATTTCTGTTGAATGCTTGTAAGTAGCTTAAGGCACTTCAAAGGAAAGTGATTTTCTCTAAAAGGACAGCATTTAGAAAGTTAAGCAACACTCCATTCACTTCGCACAGTGAATTGAAGTGTTGGAACAGACAGCTTCTCTTTCATAGAAACGCATTTGAGTTTCCTGTGAATGTGTGTAAGTAGCTTAAGGCACTTTCAAAGGAAAGTGATTTTCTCTGAAAGGACAGCATTTAGAAAGTGAAGCAACACTCCATTCAATTCGCACAGTGAATTGAAGTGTTGGAACAGACTGCTTCTCTTTCAGTGAAACGCATGTGAATTTCTGTTGAATGCTTGTAAGTAGCCTAAGGCAGTTTCAAAGGAAAGTGAATTTCTCTGAAAGGACAGCATTTAGAAAGTGAAGCAACACTCCATTCACTTCGCACAGTGAATTGAAGTGTTGGAACAGACAGCTTCTCTTTCATAGAAACGCTTTTGAGTTTCCTGTGAATGTGTGTTAGTAGCTTAAGGCACTTTCAAAGGAAAGTGATTTTCTCTGAAAGGACAGCATTTAGAAAGTGAAACAACACTCCATTCAGTTAGCACAGTGAATTGAAGTGTTGGAACAGACTGCTTCTCTTTCAGAGAAACGCATGTGAATTTCTGTGGAATGCTTGTAAGTAGCTTAAGGCACTTTCAAAGGAAAGTGATTTTCTCTGAAAGGACAGCATTTAGAAAATGAAACAACACTCCATTCACTTCGCACAGTGAATTGAAGTGTTGGAACAGACTACTTCTCTTTCAGAGAAACAGATATGAGTTTTTTGTGAATGCTTGTAAGTAGCTTAAGGCACTTTCAAAGGAAAGTGATTTTCTCTGAAAGGACAGCATTTAGAAAGTGAAGCAACACTCCATTCACTACGCACAGTGAATTGAAGTGTTGGAATAGACTGCTTCTCTTTCAGAAAAATGCACGTGAGTTTCTTGTGAATGCTTGTAAGTAGCTTAAGGCACTTTCAAAGGAAAGTGATTGTCTCTGAAAGGACAGCATTTAGAAAGTGAAGCAACACTCCATTCAGTTCGCACAGTGAATTGAAGTGTTGGAACAGACTGCTTCTTTTTCAGAGAAACACATGTGAATTTCTATTGAATGCTTGTAAGTAGCTTAAGGCACTTTCAAAGGAAAGTGATTTTCTCTGAAAGGACAGCATTTAGAAAGTGAAGCAACACTCCATTCCCTACGCACAGTGAATTGAAGTGTTGGAACAGACTGCTTCTCTTTCAGAAAAATGCATGTGATTTCTTGTGAATGCTTGTAAGTAGCTTAAGGCACTTTCAAAGGAAAGTGATTTTCTCTGAAAGGACAGCATTTAGAAAGTGAAGCAACACTCCATTCACTTCGCACAGTGAATTGAAGTGTTGGAACAGACTGCTTCTTTTTCAGAGAAACGCATGTGAATTTCTGTGGAATGCTTGTAAGTAGCTTAAGGCACTTTCAAAGGAAAGTGATTTTCTCTGAAAGGACAGCATTTAGAAAGTGAAGCAGCACTGCATTCACTTCGCACAGTGAATTGAAGTGTTGGAACACACAGCTTCTCTTTCATAGAAACGCATTTGAGTTTCCTGTGAATGTGTGAAAGTAGCTTAAGGCACTTTCAAAGGAAAGTGATTTTCTCTGAAAGGACAGCATTTAGAAAGTGAAGCAACACTCCATTCACTTCGCACAGTGAATTAAAGTGTTGGAACAGACAGCTTCTCTTTCATAGAAACACATTTGAGTTTCCTGTGAATGTGTGTAAGTAGCTTAAGGCACTTTCAAAGGAAAGTGATTTTCTCTGAAAGGACAGCATTTAGAAAGTGAAGCAACACTCCATTCACTTCGCACAGTGAATTGAAGTGTTGGAACAGACTGCTTCTCTTTCAGTGAAACTCATGTGAATTTCTGTTGAATGCTTGTAAGTAGCCTAAGGCACTTTCAAAGGAAAGTGATTTTCTCTGAAAGGACAGCATTTAGAAAGTGAAGCAACACTCCATTCACTTCGCACAGTGAATTGAAGTGTTGGAACAGACAGCTTCTCTTTCATAGAAACGCATTTGAGTTTCCTGTGAATGTGTGTAAGTAGCTTAAGGCACTTTCAAGGAAAGTGATTTTCTCTGAAAGGACAGCATTTAGAAAGAGAAGCAACACTCCATTCACTTCGCACAGTGAATTGAAGTGTTGGAAGAGACAGCTTCTCTTTCATAGAAACGCATTTGATTTTCCTGTGAATGTGTGTAAGTAGCTTAAGGCACTTTCAAAGGAAAGTGATTTTCTCTGAAAGGACAGCATTTAGAAAGTGAAGCAACACTCCATTCAATTCGCACAGTGAATTGAAGTGTTGGAACAGACTGCTTCTCTTTCAGTGAAACGCATGTGAATTTCTGTTGAATGCTTGTAAGTAGCCTAAGGCACTTTCAAAGGAAAGTGATTTTCTCTGAAAGGACAGCATTTAGAAAGTGAAACAACACTCCATTCACTTCGCACAGTGAATGAAGTGTTGGAACAGACAGCTTCTCTTTCATAGAAACGCATTTGAGTTTCCTGTGAATGTGTGTAAGTAGCTTAAGGCACTTTCAAAGGAAAGTGATTTTCTCTGAAAGGACAGCATTTAGAAAGTGAAACAACACTCCATTCAGTTAGCACAGTGAATTGAAGTGTTGGAACAGACTGCTTCTCTTCCAGAGAAACGCATGTGAATTTCTGTGGAATGCTTGTAAGTAGCTTAAGGCACTTTCAAAGGAAAGTGATTTTCTCTGAAAGGACAGCATTTAGAAAATGAAACAACACTCCATTCACTTCGCACAGTGAATTGAAGTGTTGGAACAGACTACTTCTCTTTCAGAGAAATAGATATGAGTTTTTTGTGAATGCTTGTAAGTAGCTTAAGGCACTTTCAAAGGAAAGTGATTTTCTCTGAAAGGACAGCATTTAGAAAGTGAAGCAACACTCCATTCCCTACGCACAGTGAATTGAAGTGTTGGAACAGACTGCTTCTCTTTCAGAAAAATGCATGTGATTTCTTGTGAATGCTTGTAAGTAGCTTAAGGCACTTTCAAAGGAAAGTGATTTTCTCTGAAAGGACAGCATTTAGAAAGTGAAGCAACACTCCATTCACGTCGCACAGTGAATTGAAGTGTTGGAACAGACTGCTTCTTTTTCAGAGAAACGCATGTGAATTTCTGTGGAATGCTTGTAAGTAGCTTAAGGCACTTTCAAAGGAAAGTGATTTTCTCTGAAAGGACAGCATTTAGAAAGTGAAGCAGCACTGCATTCACTTCGCACAGTGAATTGAAGTGTTGGAACACACAGCTTCTCTTTCATAGAAACGCATTTGAGTTTCCTGTGAATGTGTGAAAGTAGCTTAAGGCACTTTCAAAGGAAAGTGATTTTCTCTGAAAGGACAGCATTTAGAAAGTGAAGCAACACTCCATTCACTTCGCACAGTGAATTAAAGTGTTGGAACAGACAGCTTCTCTTTCATAGAAACACATTTGAGTTTCCTGTGAATGTGTGTAAGTAGCTTAAGGCACTTTCAAAGGAAAGTGATTTTCTCTGAAAGGACAGCATTTAGAAAGTGAAGCAACACTCCATTCACTTCGCACAGTGAATTGAAGTGTTGGAACAGACTGCTTCTCTTTCAGTGAAACTCATGTGAATTTCTGTTGAATGCTTGTAAGTAGCCTAAGGCACTTTCAAAGGAAAGTGATTTTCTCTGAAAGGACAGCATTTAGAAAGTGAAGCAACACTCCATTCACTTCGCACAGTGAATTGAAGTGTTGGAACAGACAGCTTCTCTTTCATAGAAACGCATTTGAGTTTCCTGTGAATGTGTGTAAGTAGCTTAAGGCACTTTCAAGGAAAGTGATTTTCTCTGAAAGGACAGCATTTAGAAAGAGAAGCAACACTCCATTCACTTCGCACAGTGAATTGAAGTGTTGGAAGAGACAGCTTCTCTTTCATAGAAACGCATTTGATTTTCCTGTGAATGTGTGTAAGTAGCTTAAGGCACTTTCAAAGGAATGTGATTTTCTCTGAAAGGACAGCATTTAGAAAGTGAAGCAACACTCCATTCAATTCGCACAGTGAATTGAAGTGTTGGAACAGACTGCTTCTCTTTCAGTGAAACGCATGTGAATTTCTGTTGAATGCTTGTAAGTAGCCTAAGGCACTTTCAAAGGAAAGTGATTTTCTCTGAAAGGACAGCATTTAGAAAGTGAAACAACACTCCATTCACTTCGCACAGTGAATGAAGTGTTGGAACAGACAGCTTCTCTTTCATAGAAACGCATTTGAGTTTCCTGTGAATGTGTGTAAGTAGCTTAAGGCACTTTCAAAGGAAAGTGATTTTCTCTGAAAGGACAGCATTTAGAAAGTGAAACAACACTCCATTCAGTTAGCACAGTGAATTGAAGTGTTGGAACAGACTGCTTCTCTTCCAGAGAAACGCATGTGAATTTCTGTGGAATGCTTGTAAGTAGCTTAAGGCACTTTCAAAGGAAAGTGATTTTCTCTGAAAGGACAGCATTTAGAAAATGAAACAACACTCCATTCACTTCGCACAGTGAATTGAAGTGTTGGAACAGACTACTTCTCTTTCAGAGAAACAGATATGAGTTTTTTGTGAATGCTTGTAAGTAGCTTAAGGCACTTTCAAAGGAAAGTGATTTTCTCTGAAAGGACAGCATTTAGAAAGTGAAGCAACACTCCATTCACTACGCACAGTGAATTGAAGTGTTGGAATAGACTGCTTCTCTTTCAGAAAAATGCACGTGAGTTTCTTAATGCTTGTAAGTAGCTTAAGGCACTTTCAAAGGAAAGTGATTGTCTCTGAAAGGACAGCATTTAGAAAGTGAAGCAACACTCCATTCACTACGCACAGTGAATTGAAGTGTTGGAATAGACTGCTTCTCTTTCAGAAAAATGCACGTGAGTTTCTTGTGAATGCTTGTAAGTAGCTTAAGGCACTTTCAAAGGAAAGTGATTGTCTCTGAAAGGACAGCATTTAGAAAGTGAAGCAACACTCCATTCAGTTCGCACAGTGAATTGAAGTGTTGGAAAAGACTGCTTCTTTTTCAGAGAAACACATGTGAATTTCTATTGAATGCTTGTAAGTAGCTTAAGGCACTTTCAAAGGAAAGTGATTTTCTCTGAAAGGACAGCATTTAGAAAGTGAAGCAACACTCCATTCCCTACGCACAGTGAATTGAAGTGTTGGAACAGACTGCTTCTCTTTCAGAAAAATGCATGTGATTTCTTGTGAATGCTTGTAAGTAGCGTAAGGCACTTTCAAAGGAAAGTGATTTTCTCTGAAAGGACAGCATTTAGAAAGTGAAGCAACACTCCATTCACTTCGCACAGTGAATTGAAGTGTTGGAACAGACTGCTTCTTTTTCAGAGAAACGCATGTGAATTTCTGTGGAATGCTTGTAAGTAGCTTAAGGCACTTTCAAAGGAAAGTGATTTTCTCTGAAAGGACAGCATTTAGAAAGTGAAGCAGCACTGCATTCACTTCGCACAGTGAATTGAAGTGTTGGAACACACAGCTTCTCTTTCATAGAAACGCATTTGAGTTTCCTGTGAATGTGTGAAAGTAGCTTAAGGCACTTTCAAAGGAAAGTGATTTTCTCTGAAAGGACAGCATTTAGAAAGTGAAGCAACACTCCATTCACTTCGCACAGTGAATTAAAGTGTTGGAACAGACAGCTTCTCTTTCATAGAAACACATTTGAGTTTCCTGTGAATGTGTGTAAGTAGCTTAAGGCACTTTCAAAGGAAAGTGATTTTCTCTGAAAGGACAGCATTTAGAAAGTGAAGCAACACTCCATTCACTTCGCACAGTGAATTGAAGTGTTGGAACAGACTGCTTCTCTTTCAGTGAAACTCATGTGAATTTCTGTTGAATGCTTGTAAGTAGCCTAAGGCACTTTCAAAGGAAAGTGATTTTCTCTGAAAGGACAGCATTTAGAAAGTGAAGCAACACTCCATTCACTTCGCACAGTGAATTGAAGTGTTGGAACAGACAGCTTCTCTTTCATAGAAACGCATTTGAGTTTCCTGTGAATGTGTGTAAGTAGCTTAAGGCACTTTCAAGGAAAGTGATTTTCTCTGAAAGGACAGCATTTAGAAAGAGAAGCAACACTCCATTCACTTCGCACAGTGAATTGAAGTGTTGGAAGAGACAGCTTCTCTTTCATAGAAACGCATTTGATTTTCCTGTGAATGTGTGTAAGTAGCTTAAGGCACTTTCAAAGGAAAGTGATTTTCTCTGAAAGGACAGCATTTAGAAAGTGAAGCAACACTCCATTCAATTCGCACAGTGAATTGAAGTGTTGGAACAGACTGCTTCTCTTTCAGTGAAACGCATGTGAATTTCTGTTGAATGCTTGTAAGTAGCCTAAGGCACTTTCAAAGGAAAGTGATTTTCTCTGAAAGGACAGCATTTAGAAAGTGAAACAACACTCCATTCACTTCGCACAGTGAATGAAGTGTTGGAACAGACAGCTTCTCTTTCATAGAAACGCATTTGAGTTTCCTGTGAATGTGTGTAAGTAGCTTAAGGCACTTTCAAAGGAAAGTGATTTTCTCTGAAAGGACAGCATTTAGAAAGTGAAACAACACTCCATTCAGTTAGCACAGTGAATTGAAGTGTTGGAACAGACTGCTTCTCTTCCAGAGAAACGCATGTGAATTTCTGTGGAATGCTTGTAAGTAGCTTAAGGCACTTTCAAAGGAAAGTGATTTTCTCTGAAAGGACAGCATTTAGAAAATGAAACAACACTCCATTCACTTCGCACAGTGAATTGAAGTGTTGGAACAGACTACTTCTCTTTCAGAGAAACAGATATGAGTTTTTTGTGAATGCTTGTAAGTAGCTTAAGGCACTTTCAAAGGAAAGTGATTTTCTCTGAAAGGACAGCATTTAGAAAGTGAAGCAACACTCCATTCACTACGCACAGTGAATTGAAGTGTTGGAATAGACTGCTTCTCTTTCAGAAAAATGCACGTGAGTTTCTTAATGCTTGTAAGTAGCTTAAGGCACTTTCAAAGGAAAGTGATTGTCTCTGAAAGGACAGCATTTAGAAAGTGAAGCAACACTCCATTCACTACGCACAGTGAATTGAAGTGTTGGAATAGACTGCTTCTCTTTCAGAAAAATGCACGTGAGTTTCTTGTGAATGCTTGTAAGTAGCTTAAGGCACTTTCAAAGGAAAGTGATTGTCTCTGAAAGGACAGCATTTAGAAAGTGAAGCAACACTCCATTCAGTTCGCACAGTGAATTGAAGTGTTGGAAAAGACTGCTTCTTTTTCAGAGAAACACATGTGAATTTCTATTGAATGCTTGTAAGTAGCTTAAGGCACTTTCAAAGGAAAGTGATTTTCTCTGAAAGGACAGCATTTAGAAAGTGAAGCAACACTCCATTCCCTACGCACAGTGAATTGAAGTGTTGGAACAGACTGCTTCTCTTTCAGAAAAATGCATGTGATTTCTTGTGAATGCTTGTAAGTAGCTTAAGGCACTTTCAAAGGAAAGTGATTTTCTCTGAAAGGACAGCATTTAGAAAGTGAAGCAACACTCCATTCACTTCGCACAGTGAATTGAAGTGTTGGAACAGACTGCTTCTTTTTCAGAGAAACGCATGTGAATTTCTGTGGAATGCTTGTAAGTAGCTTAAGGCACTTTCAAAGGAAAGTGATTTTCTCTGAAAGGACAGCATTTAGAAAGTGAAGCAGCACTGCATTCACTTCGCACAGTGAATTGAAGTGTTGGAACACACAGCTTCTCTTTCATAGAAACACATTTGAGTTTCCTGTGAATGTGTGAAAGTAGCTTAAGGCACTTTCAAAGGAAAGTGATTTTCTCTGAAAGGACAGCATTTAGAAAGTGAAGCAACACTCCATTCACTTCGCACAGTGAATTAAAGTGTTGGAACAGACAGCTTCTCTTTCATAGAAACACATTTGAGTTTCCTGTGAATGTGTGTAAGTAGCTTAAGGCACTTTCAAAGGAAAGTGATTTTCTCTGAAAGGACAGCATTTAGAAAGTGAAGCAACACTCCATTCACTTCGCACAGTGAATTGAAGTGTTGGAACAGACTGCTTCTCTTTCAGTGAAACTCATGTGAATTTCTGTTGAATGCTTGTAAGTAGCCTAAGGCACTTTCAAAGGAAAGTGATTTTCTCTGAAAGGACAGCATTTAGAAAGTGAAGCAACACTCCATTCACTTCGCACAGTGAATTGAAGTGTTGGAACAGACAGCTTCTCTTTCATAGAAACGCATTTGAGTTTCCTGTGAATGTGTGTAAGTAGCTTAAGGCACTTTCAAGGAAAGTGATTTTCTCTGAAAGGACAGCATTTAGAAAGTGAAGCAACACTCCATTCACTTCGCACAGTGAATTGAAGTGTTGGAAGAGACAGCTTCTCTTTCATAGAAACGCATTTGATTTTCCTGTGAATGTGTGTAAGTAGCTTAAGGCACTTTCAAAGGAAAGTGATTTTCTCTGAAAGGACAGCATTTAGAAAGTGAAGCAACACTCCATTCAATTCGCACAGTGAATTGAAGTGTTGGAACAGACTGCTTCTCTTTCAGTGAAACGCATGTGAATTTCTGTTGAATGCTTGTAAGTAGCCTAAGGCACTTTCAAAGGAAAGTGATTTTCTCTGAAAGGACAGCATTTAGAAAGTGAAACAACACTCCATTCACTTCGCACAGTGAATGAAGTGTTGGAACAGACAGCTTCTCTTTCATAGAAACGCATTTGAGTTTCCTGTGAATGTGTGTAAGTAGCTTAAGGCACTTTCAAAGGAAAGTGATTTTCTCTGAAAGGACAGCATTTAGAAAGTGAAACAACACTCCATTCAGTTAGCACAGTGAATTGAAGTGTTGGAACAGACTGCTTCTCTTCCAGAGAAACGCATGTGAATTTCTGTGGAATGCTTGTAAGTAGCTTAAGGCACTTTCAAAGGAAAGTGATTTTCTCTGAAAGGACAGCATTTAGAAAATGAAACAACACTCCATTCACTTCGCACAGTGAATTGAAGTGTTGGAACAGACTACTTCTCTTTCAGAGAAACAGATATGAGTTTTTTGTGAATGCTTGTAAGTAGCTTAAGGTACTTTCAAAGGAAAGTGATTTTCTCTGAAAGGACAGCATTTAGAAAGTGAAGCAACACTCCATTCACTACGCACAGTGAATTGAAGTGTTGGAATAGACTGCTTCTCTTTCAGAAAAATGCACGTGAGTTTCTTAATGTTTGTAAGTAGCTTAAGGCACTTTCAAAGGAAAGTGATTGTCTCTGAAAGGACAGCATTTAGAAAGTGAAGCAACACTCCATTCAGTTCGCACAGTGAATTGAAGTGTTGGAACAGACTGCTTCTTTTTCAGAGAAACACATGTGAATTTCTATTGAATGCTTGTAAGTAGCTTAAGGCACTTTCAAAGGAAAGTGATTTTCTCTGAAAGGACAGCATTTAGAAAGTGAAGCAACACTCCATTCACTACGCACAGTGAATTGAAGTGTTGGAACAGACTGCTTCTCTTTCAGAAAAATGCATGTGAGTTTCTTGTGAATGCTTGTAAGTAGCTTAAGGCACTTTCAAAGGAAAGTGATTTTCTCTGAAAGGACAGCATTTAGAAAGTGAAGCAGCACTGCATTCACTTCGCACAGTGAATTGAAGTGTTGGAACAGACTGCTTCTCTTTCAGTGAAATGCATGTGAATTTCTGTTGAATGCTTGTAAGTAGCTTAAGGCACTTTCAAAGGAAAGTGATTTTCTCTGAAAGGACAGCATTTAGAAAGTGAAGCAACACTCCATTCAGTTCGCACAGTGAATTGAAGTGTTGGAACAGACAGCTTCTCTTTCATAGAAACGCATTTGAGTTTCCTGTGAATGTGTGTAAGTAGCTTAAGGCACTTTCAAAGGAAAGTGATTTTCTCTGAAAGGACAGCATTTAGAAAGTGAAGCAACACTCCATTCAATTCGCACAGTGAATTGAAGTGTTGGAACAGACTGCTTCTCTTTCAGTGAAACGCATGTGAATTTCTGTTGAATGCTTGTAAGTAGCCTAAGGCACTTTCAAAGGAAAGTGATTTTCTCTGAAAGGACAGCATTTAGAAAGTGAAGCAACACTCCATTCACTTCGCACAGTGAACTGAAGTGTTGGAAGGGACTGCTTCTCTTTCAGTGAAACACATATGACTTTCTGTTGAATGCTTGTAAGTAGCTTAAGGCACTTTCAAAGGAAAGTGATTTTCTCTGAAAGGACAGCATTTCGAAAGTGAAACAACACTCCATTCAGTTAGCACAGTGAATTGAAGTGTTGGAACAGACTGCTTCTCTTTCAGAGAAACGCATGTGAATTTCTGTGGACTGCTTGTAAAAAGCTTAAGGCACTTTCAAAGGAAAGTGATTTTCTCTGAAAGGACAGCATTTAGAAAATGAAACAACACTCCATTCACTTCGCACAGTGAATTGAAGTGTTGGAACAGACTACTTCTCTTTCAGAGAAAAAGATATGAGTTTTTTGTGAATTCTTGTAAGTAGCTTAAGGCACTTTCAAAGGAAAGTGATTTTCTCTGAAAGGACAGCATTTAGAAAGTGAAGCAACACTCCATTCACTACGCACAGTGAATTGAAGTGTTGTAATAGACTGCTTCTCTTTCAGAAAAATGCACGTGAGTTTCTTGTGAATGCTTGTAAGTAGCTTAAGGCACTTTCAAAGGAAAGCGATTGTCTCTGAAAGGACAGCATTTAGAAAGTGAAGCAACACTACATTCACTTCGCACAGTGAATTGAAGTGTTGGAACAGACTGCTTCTTTTTCAGAGAAACACATGTGAATTTCTATTGAATGCTTGTAAGTAGCTTAAGGCACTTTCAAAGGAAAGCGATTTTCTCTGAAAGGACAGCATTTAGAAAGTGAAGCAACACTCCATTCACTACGCACAGTGAATTGAAGTGTTGGAACAGACTGCTTCTCTTTCAGAAAAATGCCTGTGAGTTTATTGTGAATGCTTGTATGTAGCTTAAGGCACTTTCAAAGGAAAGTGATTTTCTCTGAAAGGACAGCATTTAGAAAGTGAAGCAACACTCCATTCACTGCGCACAGTGAATTGAAGTGTTGGAACAGACTGCTTCTTTTTCAGAGAAACGCATGTGAATTTCTGTGGAATGCTTGTAAGTAGCTTAAGGCACTTTCAAAGGAAAGTGATTTTCTCTGAAAGGACAGCATTTAGAAAGTGAAGCAGCACTGCATTCACTTCGCACAGTGAATTGAAGTGTTGGAACAGACAGCTTCTCTTTCATAGAAACGCATTTGAGTTTCCTGTGAATGTGTGTAAGTAGCTTAAGGCACTTTCAAAGGAAAGTGATTTTCTCTGAAAGGACAGCATTTAGAAAGTGAAGCAACACTCCATTCACTTCGCACAGTGAATTAAAGTGTTGGAACAGACAGCTTCTCTTTCATAGAAACACATTTGAGTTTCCTGTGAATGTGTGTAAGTAGCTTAAGGCACTTTCAAAGGAAAGTGATTTTCTCTGAAAGGACAGCATTTAGAAAGTGAAGCAACACTCCATTCACTTCGCACAGTGAATTGAAGTGTTGGAACAGACTGCTTCTCTTTCAGTGAAACTCATGTGAATTTCTGTTGAATGCTTGTAAGTAGCCTAAGGCACTTTCAAAGGAAAGTGATTTTCTCTGAAAGGACAGCATTTAGAAAGTGAAGCAACACTGCATTCACTTCGCACAGTGAATTGAAGTGTTGGAACAGACAGCTTCTCTTTCATAGAAACGCATTTGAGTTTCCTGTGAATGTGTGTAAGTAGCTTAAGGCACTTTCAAAGGAAAGTGATTTTCTCTGAAAGGACAGCATTTAGAAAGTGAAGCAGCACTGCATTCACTTCGCACAGTGAGTTGAAGTGTTGGAACAGACTGCTTCTCTTTCAGTGAAATGCATGTGAATTTCTGTTGAATGCTTGTAAGTAGCTTAAGGCACTTTCAAAGGAAAGTGATTTTCTCTGAAAGGACAGCATTTAGAAAGTGAAGCAACACTCCATTCAGTTCGCACAGTGAATTGAAGTGTTGGAACAGACTGCTTCTTTTTCAGAGAAACACATGTGAATTTCTATTGAATGCTTGTAAGTAGCTTAAGGCACTTTCAAAGGAAAGTGATTTTCTCTGAAAGGACAGCATTTAGAAAGTGAAGCAACACTCCATTCAATTCGCACAGTGAATTGAAGTGTTGGAACAGACTGCTTCTCTTTCAGTGAAACGCATGTGAATTTCTGTTGAATGCTTGTAAGTAGCCTAAGGCACTTTCAAAGGAAAGTGATTTTCTCTGAAAGGACAGCATTTAGAAAGTGAAGCAACACTCCATTCACTTCGCACAGTGAATTGAAGTGTTGGACAAGACAGCTTCTCTTTCATAGAAACGCATTTGAGTTTCCTGTGAATGTGTGTAAGTAGCTTAAAGCACTTTCAAAGGAAAGTGATTTTCTCTGAAAGGACAGCATTTCGAAAGTGAAACAACACTCCATTCAGTTAGCACAGTGAATTGAAGTGTTGGAACAGACTGCTTCTCTTTCAGAGAAACGCATGTGAATTTCTGTGGACTGCTTGTAAAAAGCTTAAGGCACTTTCAAAGGAAAGTGATTTTCTCTGAAAGGACAGCATTTAGAAAATGAAACAACACTCCGATCACTTCGCACAGTGAATTGAAGTGTTGGAACAGACTACTTCTCTTTCAGAGAAACAGATATGAGTTTTTTGTGAATGCTTGTAAGTAGCTTAAGGCACTTTCAAAGGAAAGTGATTTTCTCTGAAAGGACAGCATTTAGAAAGTGAAGCAACACTCCATTCACTACGCACAGTGAATTGAAGTGTTGGAACAGACTGCTTCTCTTTCAGAAAAATGCATGTGAGTTTCTTGTGAATGCTTGTATGTAGCTTAAGGCACTTTCAAAGGAAAGTGATTTTCTCTGAAAGGACAGCATTTAGAAAGTGAAGCAACACTCCATTCACTTCGCACAGTGAGTTGAAGTGTTGGAACAGACTGCTTCTCTTTCAGTGAAATGCATGTGAATTTCTGTTGAATGCTTGTAAGTAGCTTAAGGCACTTTCAAAGGAAAGTGATTTTCTCTGAAAGGACAGCATTTAGAAAGTGAAGCAACACTCCATTCAGTTCGCACAGTGAATT
Source organism: Myodes glareolus (assembly GCF_982192425.1). Taxonomy (NCBI): domain Eukaryota; kingdom Metazoa; phylum Chordata; class Mammalia; order Rodentia; family Cricetidae; genus Myodes; species Myodes glareolus. The sequence goes on from NW_028263304.1 coordinate 72,721, forward strand.
GAAGTGTTGGAACAGACTGCTTCTCTTTCAGTGAAATGCATGTGAATTTCTGTTGAATGCTTGTAAGTAGCTTAAGGCACTTTCAAAGGAAAGTGATTTTCTCTGAAAGGACAGCATTTAGAAAGTGAAGCAACACTCCATTCACTTCGCACAGTGAATTGAAATGTTGGAACAGACAGCTTCTCTTTCATAGAAACGCATTTGAGTTTCCTGTGAATGTGTGTAAGTAGCTTAAGGCACTTTCAAAGGAAAGTGATTTTCTCTGAAAGGACAGCATTTAGAAAGTGAAGCAACACTCCATTCAATTCGCACAGTGAATTGAAGTGTTGGAACAGACTGCTTCACTTTCAGTGAAACGCATGTGAATTTCTGTTGAATGCTTGTAAGTAGCCTAAGGCACTTTCAAAGGAAAGTGATTTTCTCTGAAAGGACAGCATTTAGAAAGTGAAACAACACTCCATTCACTTCGCACAGTGAATTGAAGTGTTGGAACAGACAGCTTCTCTTTCATAGAAACGCATTTGAGTTTCCTGTGAATGTGTGTAAGTAGCTTAAGGCACTTTCAAAGGAAAGTGATTTTCTCTGAAAGGACAGCATTTAGAAAGTGAAACAACACTCCATTCAGTTAGCACAGTGAATTGAAGTGTTGGAACAGACTGCTTCTCTTTCAGAGAAACGCATGTGAATTTCTGTGGAATGCTTGTAAGTAGCATAAGGCACTTTCAAAGGAAAGTGATTTTCTCTGAAAGGACAGCATTTAGAAAATGAAACAACACTCCATTCACTTCGCACAGTGAATTGAAGTGTTGGAACAGACTACTTCTCTTTCAGAGAAACAGATATGAGTTTTTTGTGAATGCTTGTAAGTAGCTTAAGGTACTTTCAAAGGAAAGTGATTTTCTCTGAAAGGACAGCATTTAGAAAGTGAAGCAACACTCCATTAACTACGCACAGTGAATTGAAGTGTTGGAACAGACTGCTTCTCTTTCAGAAAAATGCACGTGAGTTTCTTGTGAATGCTTGTAAGTAGCTTAAGGATTTCAAAGGAAAGTGACTGTCTCTGAAAGGACAGCATTTAGAAAGTGAAGCAACACTCCATTCAGTTCGCACAGTGAATTGAAGTGTTGGAACAGACTGCTTCTTTTTCAGAGAAACGCATGTGAATTTCTATTGAATGCTTGTAAGTAGCTTAAGGCACTTTCAAAGGAAAGTGATTTTCTCTGAAAGGACAGCATTTAGAAAGTGAAGCAACACTCCATTCACTACGCACAGTGAATTGAAGTGTTGGAACAGACTGCTTCTCTTTCAGAAAAATGCATGTGAGTTTCTTGTGAATGCTTGTAAGTAGCTCAAGGCACTTTCAAAGGAAAGTGATTTTCTCTGAAAGGACAGCATTTAGAAAGTGAAGCAACACTCCATTCACTTCGCACAGTGAATAGAAGTGTTGGAACAGACTGCTTCTCTTTCAGAGAAACGGATGTGAGTTTTTTGTGAATGCTTGTAAGTAGCTTAAGGCACTTTCAAAGGAAAGTGATTTTCTCTGAAAGGACAGCATTTATAAAGTGAAGCAACTCTCCATTCACTTCGCACAGTGAATTGAAGTGTTGGAACAGACTGCTTCTTTTTCATAGAAACACATGTGAATTTCTGTAAATGCTTGTAAGTAGCTGAAGGCACTTTTAAAGGAAAGTGATTTTCTCTGAAAGGACAGCATTTAGAAAGTGAAGCAACACTCCATTCACTTCGCACAGTGAATTGAAGTGTTGGAACAGACAGCTTCTCTTTCATAGAAACGCATTTGAGTTTCCTGTGAATGTGTGTAAGTAGCTTAAGGCACATTCAAAGGAAAGTGATTTTCTCTGAAAGGACAGCATTTAGAAAGTTAAGCAACACTCCATTCTCTTCGCACAGTGAATTGAAGTGTTGGAACAGACTGCTTCTCTTTCAGAGAATTGTATGTGAGTTTCTTGTGAATGCTTGTAAGTTGCTAAAGGCAGTTTCAAAAGAGAGTGAATTTCTCTAAAAGGAGAGCATTTAGAAAGTGAAGCAACACTGCATTCACTTCGCACAGTGAATTGAAGTGTTGGAACAGACTGCTTCTTTTTCAGAGAAACAGATGTGACTTTCTTGTGAATGCTTGTAAGTAGCTTAAGGCAGTTTCAAAAGAGAGTGATTTTCTCTAAAAGGAGAGCATATAGAAAGTGAAGCAACACTCCATTCACTTCGCACAGTGAATTGTAGTGTTGGAACAAACTGCTTCTCTTTCAGAAAAATGCATGTGAGTTTCTTGTGAATGCTTGTAAGTAGCTTAAGGCACTTTCAAAGGAAAGTGATTTTCTCTGAAAGGACAGCATTTAGAAAGTGAAGCAACACTGCATTCACTTCGCACAGTGAATTGAAGTGTTGGAACAGACTGCTTCATTTTCAGAGAAACACATGTAAATTTCTATTGAATGATTGTAAGTAGCTTAAGGCACTTTCAAAGGAAAGTGATTTTCTCTGAAAGGACAGCATTTAGAAAGTGAAGCAACACTCCATTCACTTGGCACAGTGAATTGAAGTGTTGGAACAGACTGCTTCATTTTCAGAGAAACACATGTAAATTTCTATTGAATGATTGTAAGTAGCTTAAGGCACTTTCAAAGGAAAGTGATTTTCTCTGAAAGGACAGCATTTAGAAAGTGAAGCAACACTCCATTCACTTCGCACAGTGAATTGAAGTGTTGGAACAGACTGCTAATCTTTCACAAAAATGCATGTGAGTTTCTTGTGAATGCTTGTAAGTAGCTTAAGGCACTTTCAAAGGAAAGTGATTGTCTCTGAAAGGACAGCGTTTAGAAAGTGAAGCAACACTCCATTCACTTCGCACAGTGAATTGAAGTGTTGGAAGAGACTGCTTCTTTTTCAGAGAAACGCATGTGAGTTTCTGTGGAATGCTTGTAAGTAGCTTAAGGCACTTTCAAAGGAAAGTGATTTTCTCTGAAAGGACAGCATTTAGAAAGTGAAGCAACACTCCATTCACTTCGCACAGTGAATTGAAGTGTTGGAACAGACTGCTTCTCTTTCAGTGAAATGCATGTGAATTTCTGTTGAATGCTTGTAAGTAGCTTAAGGCACTTTCAAAGGAAAGTGATTTTCTCTGAAAGGACAGCATTTAGAAAGTGAAGCAACACTCCATTCACTTCGCACAGTGAATTGAAGTGTTGGAACAGACAGCTTCTCTTTCATAGAAACGCATTTGAGTTTCCTGTGAATGTGTGTAAGTAGCTTAAGGCACTTTCAAAGGAAAGTGATTTTCTCTGAAAGGACAGCATTTAGAAAGTGAAACAACACTCCATTCACTTCGCACAGCGAATTGAAGTGTTGTAACAGACTGCTTCTCTTTCAGTGAAACGCATGTGAATTTCTGTTGAATGCTTGTAAGTAGCTTAAGGCACTTTCAAAGGAAAGTGATTTTCTCTGAAAGGACAGCATTTAGAAAGTGAAGCAACACTCCATTCACTTCGCACAGTGAATTGAAGTGTTGGAACAGAATGCTACTTTTTCAGAGAAACAGATGTGACTTTCTTGTGAATGCTTGTAAGTAGCTTAAGGCAGTTTCAAAAGAGAGTGATTTTCTCTAAAAGGAGAGCATATAGAAAGTGAAGCAACACTCCATTCACTTCGCACAGTGAATTGTAGTGTTGGAACAAACTGCTTCTCTTTCAGAAAAATGCATTTGAGTTTCTTGTGAATGCTTGTAAGTAGCTTAAGGCACTTTAAAGGAAAGTGATTTTCTCTGAAAGGACAGCATTTAGAAAGGGAAGCAACACTCCATTCACTTCACACAGTGAATTGAAGTGTTGGAACAGACTGCTTCTCTTTCTGTGATACGCGTGTGAATTTCTGTTGAATGCTTGTAAGTAGCTTAAGGCACTTTCAAAGGAAAGTGATTTTCTCTGAAAGGACAGCATTTAGAAAGTGAAGCAACACTCCATTCACTTCGCACAGTGAATTGAAGTGTTGGAACAGACAGCTTCTCTTTCATAGAAACGCATTTGAGTTTCCTGTGAATGTGTATAAGTAGCTTAAGGCACTTTCAAAGGAAAGTGATTTTCTCTGAAAGGACAGCATTTAGAAAGTGAAACAACACTCCATTCACTTAGCACAGTGAATTGAAGTGTTGGAGCAGACTGCTTCTCTTTCAGAGAAACGCATGTGAATTTCTGTGGAAAGCTTGTAAGTAGCTTAAGGCACTTTCAAAGGAAAGTGATTTTCTCTGAAAGGAAAGCATTTAGAAAGTGAAGCAACACTCCATTCACTTCGCACAGTGAATTGAAGTGTTGGAACAGACGGCTTCATTTTCAGAGAAACACATGTGAATTTCTATTGAATGCTTGTAAGTAGCTTAAGGCACTTTCAAAGGAAAGTGATTTTCTCTGAAAGGACAGCATTTAGAAAGTGAAGCAACACTCCATTCACTACGCACAGTGAATTGAAGTGTTGGAACAGACTGCTTCTCTTTCAGAGAAACGCATGTGAATTTCTGTGGAATGCTTGTAAGTAGCTTAAGGCACTTTCAAAGGAAAGTGATTTTCTCTGAAAGGACAGCATTTAGAAAATGAAACAACACTCCATTCACTTCGCACAGTGAATTGAAGTGTTGGAACAGACTACTTCTCTTTCAGAGAAACAGATATGAGTTTTTTGTGAATGCTTGTAAGTAGCTTAAGGCACTTTCAAAGGAAAGTGATTTTCTCTGAAAGGACAGCATTTAGAAAGTGAAGCAACACTCCATTCACTACGCACAGTGAATTGAAGTGTTGGAATAGACTGCTTCTCTTTCAGAAAAATGCACGTGAGTTTCTTGTGAATGCTTGTAAGTAGCTTAAGGCACTTTCAAAGGAAAGTGATTGTCTCTGAAAGGACAGCATTTAGAAAGTGAAGCAACACTCCATTCAGTTCGCACAGTGAATTGAAGTGTTGGAACAGACTGCTTCTTTTTCAGAGAAACACATGTGAATTTCTGTGGAATGCTTGTAAGTAGCTTAAGGCACTTTCAAAGGAAAGTGATTTTCTCTGAAAGGACAGCATTTAGAAAATGAAACAACACTCCATTCACTTCGCACAGTGAATTGAAGTGTTGGAACAGACTACTTCTCTTTCAGAGAAACAGATATGAGTTTTTTGTGAATGCTTGTAAGTAGCTTAAGGCACTTTCAAAGGAAAGTGATTTTCTCTGAAAGGACAGCATTTAGAAAGTGAAGCAACACTCCATTCACTACGCACAGTGAATTGAAGTGTTGGAATAGACTGCTTCTCTTTCAGAAAAATGCACGTGAGTTTCTTGTGAATGCTTGTAAGTAGCTTAAGGCACTTTCAAAGGAAAGTGATTGTCTCTGAAAGGACAGCATTTAGAAAGTGAAGCAACACTCCATTCAGTTCGCACAGTGAATTGAAGTGTTGGAACAGACTGCTTCTTTTTCAGAGAAACACATGTGAATTTCTATTGAATGCTTGTAAGTAGCTTAAGGCACTTTCAAAGGAAAGTGATTTTCTCTGAAAGGACAGCATTTAGAAAGTGAAGCAACACTCCATTCCCTACGCACAGTGAATTGAAGTGTTGGAACAGACTGCTTCTCTTTCAGAAAAATGCATGTGATTTCTTGTGAATGCTTGTAAGTAGCTTAAGGCACTTTCAAAGGAAAGTGATTTTCTCTGAAAGGACAGCATTTAGAAAGTGAAGCAACACTCCATTCACTTCGCACAGTGAATTGAAGTGTTGGAACAGACTGCTTCTTTTTCAGAGAAACGCATGTGAATTTCTGTGGAATGCTTGTAAGTAGCTTAAGGCACTTTCAAAGGAAAGTGATTTTCTCTGAAAGGACAGCATTTAGAAAGTGAAGCAGCACTGCATTCACTTCGCACAGTGAATTGAAGTGTTGGAACACACAGCTTCTCTTTCATAGAAACGCATTTGAGTTTCCTGTGAATGTGTGAAAGTAGCTTAAGGCACTTTCAAAGGAAAGTGATTTTCTCTGAAAGGACAGCATTTAGAAAGTGAAGCAACACTCCATTCACTTCGCACAGTGAATTAAAGTGTTGGAACAGACAGCTTCTCTTTCATAGAAACACATTTGAGTTTCCTGTGAATGTGTGTAAGTAGCTTAAGGCACTTTCAAAGGAAAGTGATTTTCTCTGAAAGGACAGCATTTAGAAAGTGAAGCAACACTCCATTCACTTCGCACAGTGAATTGAAGTGTTGGAACAGACTGCTTCTCTTTCAGTGAAACTCATGTGAATTTCTGTTGAATGCTTGTAAGTAGCCTAAGGCACTTTCAAAGGAAAGTGATTTTCTCTGAAAGGACAGCATTTAGAAAGTGAAGCAACACTCCATTCACTTCGCACAGTGAATTGAAGTGTTGGAACAGACAGCTTCTCTTTCATAGAAACGCATTTGAGTTTCCTGTGAATGTGTGTAAGTAGCTTAAGGCACTTTCAAGGAAAGTGATTTTCTCTGAAAGGACAGCATTTAGAAAGAGAAGCAACACTCCATTCACTTCGCACAGTGAATTGAAGTGTTGGAAGAGACAGCTTCTCTTTCATAGAAACGCATTTGATTTTCCTATGAATGTGTGTAAGTAGCTTAAGGCACTTTCAAAGGAAAGTGATTTTCTCTGAAAGGACAGCATTTAGAAAGTGAAGCAACACTCCATTCAATTCGCACAGTGAATTGAAGTGTTGGAACAGACTGCTTCTCTTTCAGTGAAACGCATGTGAATTTCTGTTGAATGCTTGTAAGTAGCCTAAGGCACTTTCAAAGGAAAGTGATTTTCTCTGAAAGGACAGCATTTAGAAAGTGAAACAACACTCCATTCACTTCGCACAGTGAATGAAGTGTTGGAACAGACAGCTTCTCTTTCATAGAAACGCATTTGAGTTTCCTGTGAATGTGTGTAAGTAGCTTAAGGCACTTTCAAAGGAAAGTGATTTTCTCTGAAAGGACAGCATTTAGAAAGTGAAACAACACTCCATTCAGTTAGCACAGTGAATTGAAGTGTTGGAACAGACTGCTTCTCTTCCAGAGAAACGCATGTGAATTTCTGTGGAATGCTTGTAAGTAGCTTAAGGCACTTTCAAAGGAAAGTGATTTTCTCTGAAAGGACAGCATTTAGAAAATGAAACAACACTCCATTCACTTCGCACAGTGAATTGAAGTGTTGGAACAGACTACTTCTCTTTCAGAGAAACAGATATGAGTTTTTTGTGAATGCTTGTAAGTAGCTTAAGGCACTTTCAAAGGAAAGTGATTTTCTCTGAAAGGACAGCATTTAGAAAGTGAAGCAACACTCCATTCACTACGCACAGTGAATTGAAGTGTTGGAATAGACTGCTTCTCTTTCAGAAAAATGCACGTGAGTTTCTTAATGCTTGTAAGTAGCTTAAGGCACTTTCAAAGGAAAGTGATTGTCTCTGAAAGGACAGCATTTAGAAAGTGAAGCAACACTCCATTCACTACGCACAGTGAATTGAAGTGTTGGAATAGACTGCTTCTCTTTCAGAAAAATGCACGTGAGTTTCTTGTGAATGCTTGTAAGTAGCTTAAGGCACTTTCAAAGGAAAGTGATTGTCTCTGAAAGGACAGCATTTAGAAAGTGAAGCAACACTCCATTCAGTTCGCACAGTGAATTGAAGTGTTGGAAAAGACTGCTTCTTTTTCAGAGAAACACATGTGAATTTCTATTGAATGCTTGTAAGTAGCTTAAGGCACTTTCAAAGGAAAGTGATTTTCTCTGAAAGGACAGCATTTAGAAAGTGAAGCAACACTCCATTCCCTACGCACAGTGAATTGAAGTGTTGGAACAGACTGCTTCTCTTTCAGAAAAATGCATGTGATTTCTTGTGAATGCTTGTAAGTAGCTTAAGGCACTTTCAAAGGAAAGTGATTTTCTCTGAAAGGACAGCATTTAGAAAGTGAAGCAACACTCCATTCACTTCGCACAGTGAATTGAAGTGTTGGAACAGACTGCTTCTTTTTCAGAGAAACGCATGTGAATTTCTGTGGAATGCTTGTAAGTAGCTTAAGGCACTTTCAAAGGAAAGTGATTTTCTCTGAAAGGACAGCATTTAGAAAGTGAAGCAGCACTGCATTCACTTCGCACAGTGAATTGAAGTGTTGGAACACACAGCTTCTCTTTCATAGAAACGCATTTGAGTTTCCTGTGAATGTGTGAAAGTAGCTTAAGGCACTTTCAAAGGAAAGTGATTTTCTCTGAAAGGACAGCATTTAGAAAGTGAAGCAACACTCCATTCACTTCGCACAGTGAATTAAAGTGTTGGAACAGACAGCTTCTCTTTCATAGAAACACATTTGAGTTTCCTGTGAATGTGTGTAAGTAGCTTAAGGCACTTTCAAAGGAAAGTGATTTTCTCTGAAAGGACAGCATTTAGAAAGTGAAGCAACACTCCATTCACTTCGCACAGTGAATTGAAGTGTTGGAACAGACTGCTTCTCTTTCAGTGAAACTCATGTGAATTTCTGTTGAATGCTTGTAAGTAGCCTAAGGCACTTTCAAAGGAAAGTGATTTTCTCTGAAAGGACAGCATTTAGAAAGTGAAGCAACACTCCATTCACTTCGCACAGTGAATTGAAGTGTTGGAACAGACAGCTTCTCTTTCATAGAAACGCATTTGAGTTTCCTGTGAATGTGTGTAAGTAGCTTAAGGCACTTTCAAGGAAAGTGATTTTCTCTGAAAGGACAGCATTTAGAAAGTGAAGCAACACTCCATTCACTTCGCACAGTGAATTGAAGTGTTGGAAGAGACAGCTTCTCTTTCATAGAAACGCATTTGATTTTCCTGTGAATGTGTGTAAGTAGCTTAAGGCACTTTCAAAGGAAAGTGATTTTCTCTGAAAGGACAGCATTTAGAAAGTGAAGCAACACTCCATTCAATTCGCACAGTGAATTGAAGTGTTGGAACAGACTGCTTCTCTTTCAGTGAAACGCATGTGAATTTCTGTTGAATGCTTGTAAGTAGCCTAAGGCACTTTCAAAGGAAAGTGATTTTCTCTGAAAGGACAGCATTTAGAAAGTGAAACAACACTCCATTCACTTCGCACAGTGAATGAAGTGTTGGAACAGACAGCTTCTCTTTCATAGAAACGCATTTGAGTTTCCTGTGAATGTGTGTAAGTAGCTTAAGGCACTTTCAAAGGAAAGTGATTTTCTCTGAAAGGACAGCATTTAGAAAGTGAAACAACACTCCATTCAGTTAGCACAGTGAATTGAAGTGTTGGAACAGACTGCTTCTCTTCCAGAGAAACGCATGTGAATTTCTGTGGAATGCTTGTAAGTAGCTTAAGGCACTTTCAAAGGAAAGTGATTTTCTCTGAAAGGACAGCATTTAGAAAATGAAACAACACTCCATTCACTTCGCACAGTGAATTGAAGTGTTGGAACAGACTACTTCTCTTTCAGAGAAACAGATATGAGTTTTTTGTGAATGCTTGTAAGTAGCTTAAGGTACTTTCAAAGGAAAGTGATTTTCTCTGAAAGGACAGCATTTAGAAAGTGAAGCAACACTCCATTCACTACGCACAGTGAATTGAAGTGTTGGAATAGACTGCTTCTCTTTCAGAAAAATGCACGTGAGTTTCTTAATGTTTGTAAGTAGCTTAAGGCACTTTCAAAGGAAAGTGATTGTCTCTGAAAGGACAGCATTTAGAAAGTGAAGCAACACTCCATTCAGTTCGCACAGTGAATTGAAGTGTTGGAACAGACTGCTTCTTTTTCAGAGAAACACATGTGAATTTCTATTGAATGCTTGTAAGTAGCTTAAGGCACTTTCAAAGGAAAGTGATTTTCTCTGAAAGGACAGCATTTAGAAAGTGAAGCAACACTCCATTCACTACGCACAGTGAATTGAAGTGTTGGAACAGACTGCTTCTCTTTCAGAAAAATGCATGTGAGTTTCTTGTGAATGCTTGTAAGTAGCTTAAGGCACTTTCAAAGGAAAGTGATTTTCTCTGAAAGGACAGCATTTAGAAAGTGAAGCAGCACTGCATTCACTTCGCACAGTGAATTGAAGTGTTGGAACAGACTGCTTCTCTTTCAGTGAAATGCATGTGAATTTCTGTTGAATGCTTGTAAGTAGCTTAAGGCACTTTCAAAGGAAAGTGATTTTCTCTGAAAGGACAGCATTTAGAAAGTGAAGCAACACTCCATTCAGTTCGCACAGTGAATTGAAGTGTTGGAACAGACAGCTTCTCTTTCATAGAAACGCATTTGAGTTTCCTGTGAATGTGTGTAAGTAGCTTAAGGCACTTTCAAAGGAAAGTGATTTTCTCTGAAAGGACAGCATTTAGAAAGTGAAGCAACACTCCATTCAATTCGCACAGTGAATTGAAGTGTTGGAACAGACTGCTTCTCTTTCAGTGAAACGCATGTGAATTTCTGTTGAATGCTTGTAAGTAGCCTAAGGCACTTTCAAAGGAAAGTGATTTTCTCTGAAAGGACAGCATTTAGAAAGTGAAGCAACACTCCATTCACTTCGCACAGTGAACTGAAGTGTTGGAAGGGACTGCTTCTCTTTCAGTGAAACACATATGACTTTCTGTTGAATGCTTGTAAGTAGCTTAAGGCACTTTCAAAGGAAAGTGATTTTCTCTGAAAGGACAGCATTTCGAAAGTGAAACAACACTCCATTCAGTTAGCACAGTGAATTGAAGTGTTGGAACAGACTGCTTCTCTTTCAGAGAAACGCATGTGAATTTCTGTGGACTGCTTGTAAAAAGCTTAAGGCACTTTCAAAGGAAAGTGATTTTCTCTGAAAGGACAGCATTTAGAAAATGAAACAACACTCCATTCACTTCGCACAGTGAATTGAAGTGTTGGAACAGACTACTTCTCTTTCAGAGAAAAAGATATGAGTTTTTTGTGAATTCTTGTAAGTAGCTTAAGGCACTTTCAAAGGAAAGTGATTTTCTCTGAAAGGACAGCATTTAGAAAGTGAAGCAACACTCCATTCACTACGCACAGTGAATTGAAGTGTTGTAATAGACTGCTTCTCTTTCAGAAAAATGCACGTGAGTTTCTTGTGAATGCTTGTAAGTAGCTTAAGGCACTTTCAAAGGAAAGCGATTGTCTCTGAAAGGACAGCATTTAGAAAGTGAAGCAACACTACATTCACTTCGCACAGTGAATTGAAGTGTTGGAACAGACTGCTTCTTTTTCAGAGAAACACATGTGAATTTCTATTGAATGCTTGTAAGTAGCTTAAGGCACTTTCAAAGGAAAGCGATTTTCTCTGAAAGGACAGCATTTAGAAAGTGAAGCAACACTCCATTCACTACGCACAGTGAATTGAAGTGTTGGAACAGACTGCTTCTCTTTCAGAAAAATGCCTGTGAGTTTCTTGTGAATGCTTGTATGTAGCTTAAGGCACTTTCAAAGGAAAGTGATTTTCTCTGAAAGGACAGCATTTAGAAAGTGAAGCAACACTCCATTCACTGCGCACAGTGAATTGAAGTGTTGGAACAGACTGCTTCTTTTTCAGAGAAACGCATGTGAATTTCTGTGGAATGCTTGTAAGTAGCTTAAGGCACTTTCAAAGGAAAGTGATTTTCTCTGAAAGGACAGCATTTAGAAAGTGAAGCAGCACTGCATTCACTTCGCACAGTGAATTGAAGTGTTGGAACAGACAGCTTCTCTTTCATAGAAACGCATTTGAGTTTCCTGTGAATGTGTGTAAGTAGCTTAAGGCACTTTCAAAGGAAAGTGATTTTCTCTGAAAGGACAGCATTTAGAAAGTGAAGCAACACTCCATTCACTTCGCACAGTGAATTAAAGTGTTGGAACAGACAGCTTCTCTTTCATAGAAACACATTTGAGTTTCCTGTGAATGTGTGTAAGTAGCTTAAGGCACTTTCAAAGGAAAGTGATTTTCTCTGAAAGGACAGCATTTAGAAAGTGAAGCAACACTCCATTCACTTCGCACAGTGAATTGAAGTGTTGGAACAGACTGCTTCTCTTTCAGTGAAACTCATGTGAATTTCTGTTGAATGCTTGTAAGTAGCCTAAGGCACTTTCAAAGGAAAGTGATTTTCTCTGAAAGGACAGCATTTAGAAAGTGAAGCAACACTGCATTCACTTCGCACAGTGAATTGAAGTGTTGGAACAGACAGCTTCTCTTTCATAGAAACGCATTTGAGTTTCCTGTGAATGTGTGTAAGTAGCTTAAGGCACTTTCAAAGGAAAGTGATTTTCTCTGAAAGGACAGCATTTAGAAAGTGAAGCAGCACTGCATTCACTTCGCACAGTGAGTTGAAGTGTTGGAACAGACTGCTTCTCTTTCAGTGAAATGCATGTGAATTTCTGTTGAATGCTTGTAAGTAGCTTAAGGCACTTTCAAAGGAAAGTGATTTTCTCTGAAAGGACAGCATTTAGAAAGTGAAGCAACACTCCATTCAGTTCGCACAGTGAATTGAAGTGTTGGAACAGACTGCTTCTTTTTCAGAGAAACACATGTGAATTTCTATTGAATGCTTGTAAGTAGCTTAAGGCACTTTCAAAGGAAAGTGATTTTCTCTGAAAGGACAGCATTTAGAAAGTGAAGCAACACTCCATTCAATTCGCACAGTGAATTGAAGTGTTGGAACAGACTGCTTCTCTTTCAGTGAAACGCATGTGAATTTCTGTTGAATGCTTGTAAGTAGCCTAAGGCACTTTCAAAGGAAAGTGATTTTCTCTGAAAGGACAGCATTTAGAAAGTGAAGCAACACTCCATTCACTTCGCACAGTGAATTGAAGTGTTGGACAAGACAGCTTCTCTTTCATAGAAACGCATTTGAGTTTCCTGTGAATGTGTGTAAGTAGCTTAAAGCACTTTCAAAGGAAAGTGATTTTCTCTGAAAGGACAGCATTTCGAAAGTGAAACAACACTCCATTCAGTTAGCACAGTGAATTGAAGTGTTGGAACAGACTGCTTCTCTTTCAGAGAAACGCATGTGAATTTCTGTGGACTGCTTGTAAAAAGCTTAAGGCACTTTCAAAGGAAAGTGATTTTCTCTGAAAGGACAGCATTTAGAAAATGAAACAACACTCCGATCACTTCGCACAGTGAATTGAAGTGTTGGAACAGACTACTTCTCTTTCAGAGAAACAGATATGAGTTTTTTGTGAATGCTTGTAAGTAGCTTAAGGCACTTTCAAAGGAAAGTGATTTTCTCTGAAAGGACAGCATTTAGAAAGTGAAGCAACACTCCATTCACTACGCACAGTGAATTGAAGTGTTGGAACAGACTGCTAATCTTTCAGAAAAATGCATGTGAGTTTCTTGTGAATGCTTGTAAGTAGCTTAAGGCACTTTCAAAGGAAAGTGATTGTCTCTGAAAGGACAGCATTTAGAAAGTGAAGCAACACTCCATTCACTTCGCACAGTGAATTGAAGTGTTGGAACAGACTGCTTCTTTTTCAGAGAAACGCATGTGAGTTTCTGTGGAATGCTTGTAAGTAGCTTAAGGCACTTTCAAAGGAAAGTGATTTTCTCTGAAAGGACAGCATTTAGAAAGTGAAGCAACACTCCATTCACTTCGCACAGTGAATTGAAGTGTTGGAACAGACTGCTTCTCTTTCAGTGAAATGCATGTGAATTTCTGTTGAATGCTTGTAAGTAGCTTAAGGCACTTTCAAAGGAAAGTGATTTTCTCTGAAAGGACAGCATTTAGAAAGTGAAGCAACACTCCATTCACTTCGCACAGTGAATTGAAGTGTTGGAACAGACTGCTTCTCTTTCAGAGAAAAGCATGTGAATTTCTGTTGAATGCTTGTAAGTAGCTTAAGGCACTTTAAAAGGAAAGTGATTTTCTCTACAGGACAGCATTTAGAAAGTGAAGCAGCACTCCATTCACTTCGCACAGTGAATTGAAGTGTTGGAACAGACAGCTTCTCTTTCATAGAAACGCATTTGAGTTTCCTGTGAATGTGTGTAAGTAGCTTAAGGCACTTTCAAAGGAAAGTGATTTTCTCTGAAAGGACAGCATTTAGAAAGTGAAGCAACACTCCATTCACTTCGCACAGTGAATTGAAGTGTTGGAACAGACTGCTTCTCTTTCAGTGAAACGCATGTGAATTTCTGTTGAATGCTTGTAAGTAGCCTAAGGCACTTTCAAAGGAAAGTGATTTTCTCTGAAAGGACAGCATTTAGAAAGTGAAGCGACACTCCATTCACTTCGCACTGTGAATTGAAGTGTTGGAACAGACTGCTTCTCTTTAAGAGAAACGCATGTGAATTTCTCTGGAATGCTTGTAAGTAGCTTAAGGCACTTTCAAAGGAAAGTGATTTTCTCTGAAAGGACAGCATTTAGAAAATGAAACAACACTCCATTCACTTCGCACAGTGAATTGAAGTGTTGGAACAGACTACTTCTCTTTCAGAGAAACAGATATGAGTTTTTTGTGAATGCTTGTAAGTAGCTTAAGGCACTTTCAAAGGAAACTGATTTTCTCTGAAAAGACAGCATTTAGAAAGTGAAGCAACACTCCATTCACTACGCAGAGTGAATTGAAGTGTTGGAACAGACTGCTTCTCTTTCAGAAAAATGCATGTGAGTTTCTTGTGAATGCTTGCAAGTAGCTTGAGGCACTTTCAAAGGAAAGTGATTTTCTCTGAAAGGACAGCATTTAGAAAGTGAAGCAACACTCCATTCACTTCGCACAGTGAATTGAAGTGTTGGAACAGACAGCTTCTCTTTCATAGAAACGCATTTGAGTTTCCTGTGAATGTGTATAAGTAGCTTAAGGCACTTTCAAAGGAAAGTGATTTTCTCTGAAAGGACAGCATTTAGAAAGTGAAACAACACTCCATTCACTTAGCACAGTGAATTGAAGTGTTGGAGCAAACTGCTTCTCTTTCAGAGAAACGCATGTGAATTTCTGTGGAGAGCTTGTAAGTAGCTTAAGGCACTTTCAAAGGAAAGTGATTTTCTCTGAAAGGAAAGCATTTAGAAAGTGAAGCAACACTCCATTCACTTCGCACAGTGAATTGAAGTGTTGGAACAGACTGCTTCATTTTCAGAGAAACACATGTGAATTTCTATTGAATGCTTGTAAGTAGCTTAAGGCACTTTCAAAGGAAAGTGATTTTCTCTGAAAGGACAGCATTTAGAAAGTGAAGCAACACTCCATTCACTTCGCACAGTGAATTGAAGTGTTGGAACAGACTGCTAATCTTTCACAAAAATGCATGTGAGTTTCTTGTGAATGCTTGTAAGTAGCTTAAGGCACTTTCAAAGGAAAGTGATTGTCTCTGAAAGGACAGCATTTAGAAAGTGAAGCAACACTCCATTCACTTCGCACAGTGAATTGAAGTGTTGGAAGAGACTGCTTCTTTTTCAGAGAAACGCATGTGAGTTTCTGTGGAATGCTTGTAAGTAGCTTAAGGCACTTTCAAAGGAAAGTGATTTTCTCTGAAAGGACAGCATTTAGAAAGTGAAGCAACACTCCATTCACTTCGCACAGTGAATTGAAGTGTTGGAACAGACTGCTTCTCTTTCAGTGAAATGCATGTGAATTTCTGTTGAATGCTTGTAAGTAGCTTAAGGCACTTTCAAAGGAAAGTGATTTTCTCTGAAAGGACAGCATTTAGAAAGTGAAACAACACTCCATTCACTTCGCACAGCGAATTGAAGTGTTGTAACAGACTGCTTCTCTTTCAGTGAAACGCATGTGAATTTCTGTTGAATGCTTGTAAGTAGCTTAAGGCACTTTCAAAGGAAAGTGATTTTCTCTGAAAGGACAGCATTTAGAAAGTGAAGCAACACTCCATTCACTACGCACAGTGAATTGAAGTGTTGGAACAGACTGCTAATCTTTCAGAAAAATGCATGTGAGTTTCTTGTGAATGCTTGTAAGTAGCTTAAGGCACTTTCAAAGGAAAGTGATTGTCTCTGAAAGGACAGCATTTAGAAAGTGAAGCAACACTCCATTCACTTCGCACAGTGAATTGAAGTGTTGGAACAGACTGCTTCTTTTTCAGAGAAACGCATGTGAGTTTCTGTGGAATGCTTGTAAGTAGCTTAAGGCACTTTCAAAGGAAAGTGATTTTCTCTGAAAGGACAGCATTTAGAAAGTGAAGCAACACTCCATTCACTTCGCACAGTGAATTGAAGTGTTGGAACAGACTGCTTCTCTTTCAGTGAAATGCATGTGAATTTCTGTTGAATGCTTGTAAGTAGCTTAAGGCACTTTCAAAGGAAAGTGATTTTCTCTGAAAGGACAGCATTTAGAAAGTGAAGCAACACTCCATTCACTTCGCACAGTGAATTGAAGTGTTGGAACAGACTGCTTCTCTTTCAGAGAAAAGCATGTGAATTTCTGTTGAATGCTTGTAAGTAGCTTAAGGCACTTTAATAGGAAAGTGATTTTCTCTACAGGACAGCATTTAGAAAGTGAAGCAGCACTCCATTCACTTCGCACAGTGAATTGAAGTGTTGGAACAGACAGCTTCTCTTTCATAGAAACGCATTTGAGTTTCCTGTGAATGTGTGTAAGTAGCTTAAGGCACTTTCAAAGGAAAGTGATTTTCTCTGAAAGGACAGCATTTAGAAAGTGAAGCAACACTCCATTCACTTCGCACAGTGAATTGAAGTGTTGGAACAGACTGCTTCTCTTTCAGTGAAACGCATGTGAATTTCTGTTGAATGCTTGTAAGTAGCCTAAGGCACTTTCAAAGGAAAGTGATTTTCTCTGAAAGGACAGCATTTAGAAAGTGAAGCGACACTCCATTCACTTCGCACAGTGAATTGAAGTGTTGGAACAGACAGCTTCTCATTCATAGAAACGCATTTGAGTTTCCTGTGA
This sequence comes from Myodes glareolus, assembly GCF_982192425.1. NCBI lineage: Eukaryota > Metazoa > Chordata > Mammalia > Rodentia > Cricetidae > Myodes > Myodes glareolus. The sequence goes on from NW_028263304.1 coordinate 89,559, forward strand.
ATGTGTGTAAGTAGCTTAAGGCACTTTCAAAGGAAAGTGATTTTCTCTGAAAGGACAGCATTTAGAAAGTGAAACAACACTCCAGTTAGCACAGTGAATTGAAGTGTTGGAACAGACTGCTTCTCTTTAAGAGAAACGCATGTGAATTTCTCTGGAATGCTTGTAAGTAGCTTAAGGCACTTTCAAAGGAAAGTGATTTTCTCTGAAAGGACAGCATTTAGAAAATGAAACAACACTCCATTCACTTCGCACAGTGAATTGAAGTGTTGGAACAGACTACTTCTCTTTCAGAGAAACAGATATGAGTTTTTTGTGAATGCTTGTAAGTAGCTTAAGGCACTTTCAAAGGAAACTGATTTTCTCTGAAAAGACAGCATTTAGAAAGTGAAGCAACACTCCATTCACTACGCAGAGTGAATTGAAGTGTTGGAACAGACTGCTTCTCTTTCAGAAAAATGCATGTGAGTTTCTTGTGAATGCTTGCAAGTAGCTTGAGGCACTTTCAAAGGAAAGTGATTTTCTTTGAAAGGACAGCATTTAGAAAGTGAAGCAACACTCCATTCACTTCGCACAGTGAATTGAAGTGTTGTAACAGACAGCTTCTCTTTCATAGAAACGCATTTGAGTTTCCTGTGAATGTGTATAAGTAGCTTAAGGCACTTTCAAAGGAAAGTGATTTTCTCTGAAAGGACAGCATTTAGAAAGTGAAACAACACTCCATTCACTTAGCACAGTGAATTGAAGTGTTGGAGCAGACTGCTTCTCTTTCAGAGAAACGCATGTGAATTTCTGTGGAAAGCTTGTAAGTAGCTTAAGGCACTTTCAAAGGAAAGTGATTTTCTCTGAAAGGAAAGCATTTAGAAAGTGAAGCAACACTCCATTCACTTCGCACAGTGAATTGAAGTGTTGGAACAGACTGCGTCATTTTCAGAGAAACACATGTGAATTTCTATTGAATGCTTGTAAGTAGCTTAAGGCACTTTCAAAGGAAAGTGATTTTCTCTGAAAGGACAGCATTTAGAAAGTGAAGCAACACTCCATTCACTACGCACAGTGAATTGAAGTGTTGGAACAGACTGCTAATCTTTCAGAAAAATGCATGTGAGTTTCTTGTGAATGCTTGTAAGTAGCTTAAGGCACTTTCAAAGGAAAGTGATTGTCTCTGAAAGGACAGCATTTAGAAAGTGAAGCAACACTCCATTCACTTCGCACAGTGAATTGAAGTGTTGGAACAGACTGCTTCTTTTTCAGAGAAACGCATGTGAGTTTCTGTGGAATGCTTGTAAGTAGCTTAAGGCACTTTCAAAGGAAAGTGATTTTCTCTGAAAGGACAGCATTTAGAAAGTGAAGCAACACTCCATTCACTTCGCACAGTGAATTGAAGTGTTGGAACAGACTGCTTCTCTTTCAGTGAAATGCATGTGAATTTCTGTTGAATGCTTGTAAGTAGCTTAAGGCACTTTCAAAGGAAAGTGATTTTCTCTGAAAGGACAGCATTTAGAAAGTGAAGCAACACTCCATTCACTTCGCACAGTGAATTGAAGTGTTGGAACAGACTGCTTCTCTTTCAGAGAAAAGCATGTGAATTTCTGTTGAATGCTTGTAAGTAGCTTAAGGCACTTTAATAGGAAAGTGATTTTCTCTACAGGACAGCATTTAGAAAGTGAAGCAGCACTCCATTCACTTCGCACAGTGAATTGAATTGTTGGAACAGATAGCTTCTCTTTCATTGAAACGCATTTGAGTTTCCTGTGAATGTGTGTTATTAGCTTAAGGCACTTTCAAAGGAAAGTGATTTTCTCTGAAAGGACAGCATTTAGAAAGTGAAGCAACACTCCATTCACTTCGCACAGTGAATTGAAGTGTTGGAACAGACTGCTTCTCTTTCAGTGAAACGCATGTGAATTTCTGTTGAATGCTTGTAAGTAGCCTAAGGCACTTTCAAAGGAAAGTGATTTTCTCTGAAAGGACAGCATTTAGAAAGTGAAGCGACACTCCATTCATTTCGCACAGTGAATTGAAGTGTTGGAACAGACAGCTTCTCATTCATAGAAACGCATTTGAGTTTCCTGTGAATGTGTGTAAGTAGCTTAAGGCACTTTCAAAGGAAAGTGATTTTCTCTGAAAGGACAGCATTTAGAAAGTGAAACAACACTCCAGTTAGCACAATGAATTGAAGTGTTGGAACAGACTGCTTCTCTTTAAGAGAAATGCATGTGAATTTCTCTGGAATGCTTGTAAGTAGCTTAAGGCACTTTCAAAGGAAAGTGATTTTCTCTGAAAGGACAGCATTTAGAAAATGAAACAACACTCCATTCACTTCGCACAGTGAATTGAAGTGTTGGAACAGACTACTTCTCTTTCAGAGAAACAGATATGAGTTTTTTGTGAATGCTTGTAAGTAGCTTAAGGCACTTTCAAAGGAAACTGATTTTCTCTGAAAAGACAGCTTTTAGAAAGTGAAGCAACACTCCATTCACTACGCACAGTGAATTGAAGTGTTGGAACAGACTGCTTCTCTTTCAGGAAAATGCATGTGAGTTTCTTGTGAATGCTTGCAAGTAGCTTGAGGCACTTTCAAAGGAAAGTGATTTTCTCTGAAAGGACAGCATTCAGAAAGTGAAGCAACACTCCATTCACTTCGCACAGTGAATTGAAGTGTTGGAACAGACAGCTTCTCTTTCATAGAAACGCATTTGAGTTTCCTGTGAATGTGTGTAAGTAGCTTAAGGCACTTTCAAAGGAAAGTGATTTTCTCTGAAAGGACAGCATTTAGAAAGTGAAGCAACACTCCATTCACTTCGCACAGTGAATTGAAGTGTTGGAACAGACTGCTTCTCTTTCAGTGAAACGCATGTGAATTTCTGTTGAATGCTTGTAAGTAGCCTAAGGCACTTTCAAAGGAAAGTGATTTTCTCTGAAAGGACAGCATTTAGAAAGTGAAGCGACACTCCATTCACTTCGCACTGTGAATTGAAGTGTTGGAACAGACTGCTTCTCTTTAAGAGAAACGCATGTGAATTTCTCTGGAATGCTTGTAAGTAGCTTAAGGCACTTTCAAAGGAAAGTGATTTTCTCTGAAAGGACAGCATTTAGAAAATGAAACAACACTCCATTCACTTCGCACAGTGAATTGAAGTGTTGGAACAGACTACTTCTCTTTCAGAGAAACAGATATGAGTTTTTTGTGAATGCTTGTAAGTAGCTTAAGGCACTTTCAAAGGAAACTGATTTTCTCTGAAAAGACAGCATTTAGAAAGTGAAGCAACACTCCATTCACTACGCAGAGTGAATTGAAGTGTTGGAACAGACTGCTTCTCTTTCAGAAAAATGCATGTGAGTTTCTTGTGAATGCTTGCAAGTAGCTTGAGGCACTTTCAAAGGAAAGTGATTTTCTCTGAAAGGACAGCATTTAGAAAGTGAAGCAACACTCCATTCACTTCGCACAGTGAATTGAAGTGTTGGAACAGACAGCTTCTCTTTCATAGAAACGCATTTGAGTTTCCTGTGAATGTGTATAAGTAGCTTAAGGCACTTTCAAAGGAAAGTGATTTTCTCTGAAAGGACAGCATTTAGAAAGTGAAACAACACTCCATTCACTTAGCACAGTGAATTGAAGTGTTGGAGCAAACTGCTTCTCTTTCAGAGAAACGCATGTGAATTTCTGTGGAGAGCTTGTAAGTAGCTTAAGGCACTTTCAAAGGAAAGTGATTTTCTCTGAAAGGAAAGCATTTAGAAAGTGAAGCAACACTCCATTCACTTCGCACAGTGAATTGAAGTGTTGGAACAGACTGCTTCATTTTCAGAGAAACACATGTGAATTTCTATTGAATGCTTGTAAGTAGCTTAAGGCACTTTCAAAGGAAAGTGATTTTCTCTGAAAGGACAGCATTTAGAAAGTGAAGCAACACTCCATTCACTTCGCACAGTGAATTGAAGTGTTGGAACAGACTGCTAATCTTTCACAAAAATGCATGTGAGTTTCTTGTGAATGCTTGTAAGTAGCTTAAGGCACTTTCAAAGGAAAGTGATTGTCTCTGAAAGGACAGCATTTAGAAAGTGAAGCAACACTCCATTCACTTCGCACAGTGAATTGAAGTGTTGGAAGAGACTGCTTCTTTTTCAGAGAAACGCATGTGAGTTTCTGTGGAATGCTTGTAAGTAGCTTAAGGCACTTTCAAAGGAAAGTGATTTTCTCTGAAAGGACAGCATTTAGAAAGTGAAGCAACACTCCATTCACTTCGCACAGTGAATTGAAGTGTTGGAACAGACTGCTTCTCTTTCAGTGAAATGCATGTGAATTTCTGTTGAATGCTTGTAAGTAGCTTAAGGCACTTTCAAAGGAAAGTGATTTTCTCTGAAAGGACAGCATTTAGAAAGTGAAACAACACTCCATTCACTTCGCACAGCGAATTGAAGTGTTGTAACAGACTGCTTCTCTTTCAGTGAAACGCATGTGAATTTCTGTTGAATGCTTGTAAGTAGCTTAAGGCACTTTCAAAGGAAAGTGATTTTCTCTGAAAGGACAGCATTTAGAAAGTGAAGCAACACTCCATTCACTACGCACAGTGAATTGAAGTGTTGGAACAGACTGCTAATCTTTCAGAAAAATGCATGTGAGTTTCTTGTGAATGCTTGTAAGTAGCTTAAGGCACTTTCAAAGGAAAGTGATTGTCTCTGAAAGGACAGCATTTAGAAAGTGAAGCAACACTCCATTCACTTCGCACAGTGAATTGAAGTGTTGGAACAGACTGCTTCTTTTTCAGAGAAACGCATGTGAGTTTCTGTGGAATGCTTGTAAGTAGCTTAAGGCACTTTCAAAGGAAAGTGATTTTCTCTGAAAGGACAGCATTTAGAAAGTGAAGCAACACTCCATTCACTTCGCACAGTGAATTGAAGTGTTGGAACAGACTGCTTCTCTTTCAGTGAAATGCATGTGAATTTCTGTTGAATGCTTGTAAGTAGCTTAAGGCACTTTCAAAGGAAAGTGATTTTCTCTGAAAGGACAGCATTTAGAAAGTGAAGCAACACTCCATTCACTTCGCACAGTGAATTGAAGTGTTGGAACAGACTGCTTCTCTTTCAGAGAAAAGCATGTGAATTTCTGTTGAATGCTTGTAAGTAGCTTAAGGCACTTTAATAGGAAAGTGATTTTCTCTACAGGACAGCATTTAGAAAGTGAAGCAGCACTCCATTCACTTCGCACAGTGAATTGAAGTGTTGGAACAGACAGCTTCTCTTTCATAGAAACGCATTTGAGTTTCCTGTGAATGTGTGTAAGTAGCTTAAGGCACTTTCAAAGGAAAGTGATTTTCTCTGAAAGGACAGCATTTAGAAAGTGAAGCAACACTCCATTCACTTCGCACAGTGAATTGAAGTGTTGGAACAGACTGCTTCTCTTTCAGTGAAACGCATGTGAATTTCTGTTGAATGCTTGTAAGTAGCCTAAGGCACTTTCAAAGGAAAGTGATTTTCTCTGAAAGGACAGCATTTAGAAAGTGAAGCGACACTCCATTCACTTCGCACAGTGAATTGAAGTGTTGGAACAGACAGCTTCTCATTCATAGAAACGCATTTGAGTTTCCTGTGAATGTGTGTAAGTAGCTTAAGGCACTTTCAAAGGAAAGTGATTTTCTCTGAAAGGACAGCATTTAGAAAGTGAAACAACACTCCAGTTAGCACAGTGAATTGAAGTGTTGGAACAGACTGCTTCTCTTTAAGAGAAACGCATGTGAATTTCTCTGGAATGCTTGTAAGTAGCTTAAGGCACTTTCAAAGGAAAGTGATTTTCTCTGAAAGGACAGCATTTAGAAAATGAAACAACACTCCATTCACTTCGCACAGTGAATTGAAGTGTTGGAACAGACTACTTCTCTTTCAGAGAAACAGATATGAGTTTTTTGTGAATGCTTGTAAGTAGCTTAAGGCACTTTCAAAGGAAACTGATTTTCTCTGAAAAGACAGCATTTAGAAAGTGAAGCAACACTCCATTCACTACGCAGAGTGAATTGAAGTGTTGGAACAGACTGCTTCTCTTTCAGAAAAATGCATGTGAGTTTCTTGTGAATGCTTGCAAGTAGCTTGAGGCACTTTCAAAGGAAAGTGATTTTCTTTGAAAGGACAGCATTTAGAAAGTGAAGCAACACTCCATTCACTTCGCACAGTGAATTGAAGTGTTGGAACAGACAGCTTCTCTTTCATAGAAACGCATTTGAGTTTCCTGTGAATGTGTATAAGTAGCTTAAGGCACTTTCAAAGGAAAGTGATTTTCTCTGAAAGGACAGCATTTAGAAAGTGAAACAACACTCCATTCACTTAGCACAGTGAATTGAAGTGTTGGAGCAGACTGCTTCTCTTTCAGAGAAACGCATGTGAATTTCTGTGGAAAGCTTGTAAGTAGCTTAAGGCACTTTCAAAGGAAAGTGATTTTCTCTGAAAGGAAAGCATTTAGAAAGTGAAGCAACACTCCATTCACTTCGCACAGTGAATTGAAGTGTTGGAACAGACTGCGTCATTTTCAGAGAAACACATGTGAATTTCTATTGAATGCTTGTAAGTAGCTTAAGGCACTTTCAAAGGAAAGTGATTTTCTCTGAAAGGACAGCATTTAGAAAGTGAAGCAACACTCCATTCACTACGCACAGTGAATTGAAGTGTTGGAACAGACTGCTAATCTTTCAGAAAAATGCATGTGAGTTTCTTGTGAATGCTTGTAAGTAGCTTAAGGCACTTTCAAAGGAAAGTGATTGTCTCTGAAAGGACAGCATTTAGAAAGTGAAGCAACACTCCATTCACTTCGCACAGTGAATTGAAGTGTTGGAACAGACTGCTTCTTTTTCAGAGAAACGCATGTGAGTTTCTGTGGAATGCTTGTAAGTAGCTTAAGGCACTTTCAAAGGAAAGTGATTTTCTCTGAAAGGACAGCATTTAGAAAGTGAAGCAACACTCCATTCACTTCGCACAGTGAATTGAAGTGTTGGAACAGACTGCTTCTCTTTCAGTGAAATGCATGTGAATTTCTGTTGAATGCTTGTAAGTAGCTTAAGGCACTTTCAAAGGAAAGTGATTTTCTCTGAAAGGACAGCATTTAGAAAGTGAAGCAACACTCCATTCACTTCGCACAGTGAATTGAAGTGTTGGAACAGACTGCTTCTCTTTCAGAGAAAAGCATGTGAATTTCTGTTGAATGCTTGTAAGTAGCTTAAGGCACTTTAATAGGAAAGTGATTTTCTCTACAGGACAGCATTTAGAAAGTGAAGCAGCACTCCATTCACTTCGCACAGTGAATTGAATTGTTGGAACAGATAGCTTCTCTTTCATTGAAACGCATTTGAGTTTCCTGTGAATGTGTGTTATTAGCTTAAGGCACTTTCAAAGGAAAGTGATTTTCTCTGAAAGGACAGCATTTAGAAAGTGAAGCAACACTCCATTCACTTCGCACAGTGAATTGAAGTGTTGGAACAGACTGCTTCTCTTTCAGTGAAACGCATGTGAATTTCTGTTGAATGCTTGTAAGTAGCCTAAGGCACTTTCAAAGGAAAGTGATTTTCTCTGAAAGGACAGCATTTAGAAAGTGAAGCGACACTCCATTCATTTCGCACAGTGAATTGAAGTGTTGGAACAGACAGCTTCTCATTCATAGAAACGCATTTGAGTTTCCTGTGAATGTGTGTAAGTAGCTTAAGGCACTTTCAAAGGAAAGTGATTTTCTCTGAAAGGACAGCATTTAGAAAGTGAAACAACACTCCAGTTAGCACAATGAATTGAAGTGTTGGAACAGACTGCTTCTCTTTAAGAGAAATGCATGTGAATTTCTCTGGAATGCTTGTAAGTAGCTTAAGGCACTTTCAAAGGAAAGTGATTTTCTCTGAAAGGACAGCATTTAGAAAATGAAACAACACTCCATTCACTTCGCACAGTGAATTGAAGTGTTGGAACAGACTACTTCTCTTTCAGAGAAACAGATATGAGTTTTTTGTGAATGCTTGTAAGTAGCTTAAGGCACTTTCAAAGGAAACTGATTTTCTCTGAAAAGACAGCTTTTAGAAAGTGAAGCAACACTCCATTCACTACGCACAGTGAATTGAAGTGTTGGAACAGACTGCTTCTCTTTCAGGAAAATGCATGTGAGTTTCTTGTGAATGCTTGCAAGTAGCTTGAGGCACTTTCAAAGGAAAGTGATTTTCTCTGAAAGGACAGCATTCAGAAAGTGAAGCAACACTCCATTCACTTCGCACAGTGAATTGAAGTGTTGGAACAGACAGCTTCTCTTTCATAGAAACGCATTTGAGTTTCCTGTGAATGTGTGTAAGTAGCTTAAGGCACTTTCAAAGGAAAGTGATTTTCTCTGAAAGGACAGCATTTAGAAAGTGAAACAACACTCCATTCACTTCGCACAGTGAATTGAAGTGTTGGAACAGACAGCTTCTCTTTCATAGAAACGCATTTGAGTTTCCTGTGAATGTGGGTAAGTAGCTTAAGGCACTTTCAAAGGGAAGTGATTTTCTCTGAAAGGACAGCATTTAGAAAGTGAAGCAACACTCCATTCACTACGCACAGTGAATTGAAGTGTTGGAACAGACTGCTTCTCTTTCAGAAATATGCATGTGAGTTTCTTGTGAATGCTTGTAAGTAGCTTAAGGTACTTTCAAAGGAAAGTGATTTTCTCTGAAAGGACAGCATTTAAGAAGTGTAGCAACACTCCATTCACTTCGCACAGTGAATTCAAGTGTTGGAACAGACAGCTTCTCTTTCATAGAAACGCATTTGAGTTTCCTGTGAATGTGGGTAAGTAGCTTAAGGCACTTTCAAAGGGAAGTGATTTTCTCTGAAAGGACAGCATTTAGAAAGTGAAGCAACACTCCATTCACTACGCACAGTGAATTGAAGTGTTGGAACAGACTGCTTCTCTTTCAGAAAAATGCACGTGAGTTTCTTGTGAATGCTTGTAAGTAGCTTAAGGCACTTTCAAAGGAAAGTGATTGTCTCTGAAAGGACAGCATTTAGAAAGAGAAGCAACACTCCATTCACTTCGCACAGTGAATTGAAGTGTTGGAACAGACTGCTTCTTTTTCAGAGAAACACATGTGAATTTCTATTGAATGCTTGTAAGTAGCTTAAGGCACTTTCAAAGGAAAGTGATTTTCTCTGAAAGGACAGCATTTAGAAAGTGAAGCAGCACTGCATTCACTTCGCACAGTGAATTGAAGTGTTGGAACAGACAGCTTCTCTTTCATAGAAACGCATTTGAGTTTCCTGTGAATGTGTGTAAGTAGCTTAAGGCACTTTCAAAGGAAAGTGATTTTCTCTGAAAGGACAGCATTTAGAAAGTGAAGCAACACTCCATTCACTTCGCACAGTGAATTAAAGGGTTGGAACAGACAGCTTCTCTTTCATAGAAACACATTTGAGTTTCCTGTGAATGTGTGTAAGTAGCTTAAGGCACTTTCAAAGGAAAGTGATTTTCTCTGAAAGGACAGCATTTAGAAAGTGAAGCAACACTCCATTCACTTCGCACAGTGAATTGAAGTGTTGGAACAGACTGCTTCTCTTTCAGTGAAACTCATGTGATTTTCTGTTGAATGCTTGTAAGTAGCCTAAGGCACTTTCAAAGGAAAGTGATTTTCTCTGAAAGGACAGCATTTAGAAAGTGAAGCAACACTCCATTCACTTCGCACAGTGAATTGAAGTGTTGGAACAGACAGCTTCTCTTTCATAGAAACGCATTTGAGTTTACTGTGAATGTGTGTAAGTAGCTTAAGGCACTTTCAAAGGAAAGTGATTTTCTCTGAAAGGACAGCATTTAGAAAGTGAAGCAGCACTGCATTCACTTCGCACAGTGAGTTGAAGTGTTGTAACAGACTGCTTCTCTTTCAGTGAAATGCATGTGAATTTCTGTTGAATGCTTGTAAGTAGCTTAAGGCACTTTCAAAGGAAAGTGATTTTCTCTGAAAGGACAGCATTTAGAAAGTGAAGCAACACTCCATTCACTTCGCACAGTGAATTGAAGTGTTGGAACAGACAGCTTCTCTTTCATAGAAACGCATTTGAGTTTCCTGTGAATGTGTGTAAGTAGCTTAAGGCACTCTCAAAGGAAAGTGATTTTCTCTGAAAGGACAGCATTTAGAAAGTGAAACAACACTCCATTCGGTTAGCACAGTGAATTGAAGTGTTGGAACAGACTGCTTCTCTTTCAGAGAAACGCATGTGAATTTCTGTGGAATGCTTGTAAGTAGCTTAAGGCAATTTCAAAGGAAAGTGATTTTCTCTGAAAGGACAGCATTTAGAAAATGAAACAACACTCCATTCACTTCGCACAGTGAATTGAAGTGTTGGAACTGACTGCTTCTCTTTCAGAGAAACAGATATGAGTTTCTTGTGAATGCTTGTAAGTAGCTTAAGGTACTTTCAAAGGAAAGTGATTTTCTCTGAAAGGACAGCATTTAGAAAGTGAAGCAACACTCCATTAACTACGCACAGTGAATTGAAGTGTTGGAATAGACTGCTTCTCTTTCAGAAAAATGCACGTGAGTTTCTTGTGAATGCTTGTAAGTAGCTTAAGGCACTTTCAAAGGAAAGTGATTGTCTCTGAAAGGACAGCATTTAGAAAGTGAAGCAACACTCCATTCACTTCGCACAGTGAATTGAAGTGTTGGAACAGACTGCTTCTTTTTCAGAGAAACACATGTGAATTTCTATTGAATGCTTGTAAGTAGCTTAAGGCACTTTCAAAGGAAAGTGATTTTCTCTGAAAGGACAGCATTTAGAAAGTGAAGCAACACTCCATTCACTACGCACAGTGAATTGAAGTGTTGGAGCAGACTGCTTCTCTTTCAGAGAAACGCATGTGAATTTCTGTGGAATGCTTGTAAGTAGCTTAAGGCACTTTCAAAGGAAAGTGATTTTCTCTGAAAGGACAGCATTTAGAAAGTGAAGCAACACTCCATTCACTTCGCACAGTGAATTGAAGTGTTGGAACAGACTGCTTCTTTTTCAGAGAAACGCATGTGAGTTTCTGTGGAATGCTTGTAAGTAGCTTAAGGCACTTTCAAAGGAAAGTGATTTTCTCTGAAAGGACAGCATTTAGAAAGTGAAGCAACACTCCATTCACTTCGCACAGTGAATTGAAGTGTTGGAACAGACTGCTTCTCTTTCAGTGAAATGCATGTGAATTTCTGTTGAATGCTTGTAAGTAGCTTAAGGCACTTTCAAAGGAAAGTGATTTTCTCTGAAAGGACAGCATTTAGAAAGTGAAGCAACACTCCATTCACTTCGCACAGTGAATTGAAGTGTTGGAACAGACTACTTCTCTTTCAGAGAAAAGCATGTGAATTTCTGTTGAATGCTTGTAAGTAGCTTAAGGCACTTTAATAGGAAAGTGATTTTCTCTACAGGACAGCATTTAGAAAGTGAAGCAGCACTCCATTCACTTCGCACAGTGAATTGAATTGTTGGAACAGATAGCTTCTCTTTCATTGAAACGCATTTGAGTTTCCTGTGAATGTGTGTAAGTAGCTTAAGGCACTTTCAAAGGAAAGTGATTTTCTCTGAAAGGACAGCATTTAGAAAGTGAAGCAACACTCCATTCACTTCGCACAGTGAATTGAAGTGTTGGAACAGACTGCTTCTCTTTCAGTGAAACGCATGTGAATTTCTGTTGAATGCTTGTAAGTAGCCTAAGGCACTTTCAAAGGAAAGTGATTTTCTCTGAAAGGACAGCATTTAGAAAGTGAAGCGACACTCCATTCACTTCGCACAGTGAATTGAAGTGTTGGAACAGACAGCTTCTCATTCATAGAAACGCATTTGAGTTTCCTGTGAATGTGTGTAAGTAGCTTAAGGCACTTTCAAAGGAAAGTGATTTTCTCTGAAAGGACAGCATTTAGAAAGTGAAACAACACTCCAGTTAGCACAATGAATTGAAGTGTTGGAACAGACTGCTTCTCTTTAAGAGAAATGCATGTGAATTTCTCTGGAATGCTTGTAAGTAGCTTAAGGCACTTTCAAAGGAAAGTGATTTTCTCTGAAAGGACAGCATTTAGAAAATGAAACAACACTCCATTCACTTCGCACAGTGAATTGAAGTGTTGGAACAGACTACTTCTCTTTCAGAGAAACAGATATGAGTTTTTTGTGAATGCTTGTAAGTAGCTTAAGGCACTTTCAAAGGAAACTGATTTTCTCTGAAAAGACAGCTTTTAGAAAGTGAAGCAACACTCCATTCACTACGCACAGTGAATTGAAGTGTTGGAACAGACTGCTTCTCTTTCAGAAAAATGCATGTGAGTTTCTTGTGAATGCTTGCAAGTAGCTTGAGGCACTTTCAAAGGAAAGTGATTTTCTCTGAAAGGACAGCATTCAGAAAGTGAAGCAACACTCCATTCACTTCGCACAGTGAATTGAAGTGTTGGAACAGACAGCTTCTCTTTCATAGAAACGCATTTGAGTTTCCTGTGAATGTGTGTAAGTAGCTTAAGGCACTTTCAAAGGAAAGTGATTTTCTCTGAAAGGACAGCATTTAGAAAGTGAAGCAACACTCCATTCACTTCGCACAGTGAATTGAAGTGTTGGAACAGACAGCTTCTCTTTCATAGAAACGCATTTGAGTTTCCTGTGAATGTGGGTAAGTAGCTTAAGGCACTTTCAAAGGGAAGTGATTTTCTCTGAAAGGACAGCATTTAGAAAGTGAAGCAACACTCCATTCACTACGCACAGTGAATTGAAGTGTTGGAACAGACTGCTTCTCTTTCAGAAATATGCATGTGAGTTTCTTGTGAATGCTTGTAAGTAGCTTAAGGTACTTTCAAAGGAAAGTGATTTTCTCTGAAAGGACAGCATTTAAGAAGTGTAGCAACACTCCATTCACTTCGCACAGTGAATTCAAGTGTTGGAACAGACAGCTTCTCTTTCATAGAAACGCATTTGAGTTTCCTGTGAATGTGGGTAAGTAGCTTAAGGCACTTTCAAATGGAAGTGATTTTCTCTGAAAGGACAGCATTTAGAAAGTGAAGCAACACTCCATTCACTACGCACAGTGAATTGAAGTGTTGGAACAGACTGCTTCTCTTTCAGAAAAATGCACGAGAGTTTCTTGTGAATGCTTGTAAGTAGCTTAAGGCACTTTCAAAGGAAAGTGATTGTCTCTGAAAGGACAGCATTTAGAAAGAGAAGCAACACTCCATTCACTTCGCACAGTGAATTGAAGTGTTGGAACAGACTGCTTCTTTTTCAGAGAAACACATGTGAATTTCTATTGAATGCTTGTAAGTAGCTTAAGGCACTTTCAAAGGAAAGTGATTTTCTCTGAAAGGACAGCATTTAGAAAGTGAAGCAGCACTGCATTCACTTCGCACAGTGAATTGAAGTGTTGGAACAGACAGCTTCTCTTTCATAGAAACACATTTGAGTTTCCTGTGAATGTGTGTAAGTAGCTTAAGGCACTTTCAAAGGAAAGTGCTTTTCTCTGAAAGGACAGCATTTAGAAAGTGAAGCAACACTCCATTCACTTCGCACAGTGAATTGAAGTGTTGGAACAGACTGCTTCTCTTTCAGTGAAACTCATGTGATTTTCTGTTGAATGCTTGTAAGTAGCCTAAGGCACTTTCAAAGGAAAGTGATTTTCTCTGAAAGGACAGCATTTAGAAAGTGAAGCAACACTCCATTCACTTCGCACAGTGAATTGAAGTGTTGGAACAGACAGCTTCTCTTTCATAGAAACGCATTTGAGTTTCCTGTGAATGTGTGTAAGTAGCTTAAGGCACTTTCAAAGGAAAGTGATTTTCTCTGAAAGGACAGCATTTAGAAAGTGAAGCAGCACTGCATTCACTTCGCACAGTGAGTTGAAGTGTTGTAACAGACTGCTTCTCTTTCAGTGAAATGCATGTGAATTTCTGTTGAATGCTTGTAAGTAGCTTAAGGCACTTTCAAAGGAAAGTGATTTTCTCTGAAAGGACAGCATTTAGAAAGTGAAGCAACACTCCATTCACTTCGCACAGTGAATTGAAGTGTTGGAACAGACAGCTTCTCTTTCATAGAAACGCATTTGAGTTTCCTGTGAATGTGTGTAAGTAGCTTAAGGCACTCTCAAAGGAAAGTGATTTTCTCTGAAAGGACAGCATTTAGAAAGTGAAACAACACTCCATTCGGTTAGCACAGTGAATTGAAGTGTTGGAACAGACTGCTTCTCTTTCAGAGAAACGCATGTGAATTTCTGTGGAATGCTTGTAAGTAGCTTAAGGCAATTTCAAAGGAAAGTGATTTTCTCTGAAAGGACAGCATTTAGAAAATGAAACAACACTCCATTCACTTCGCACAGTGAATTGAAGTGTTGGAACTGACTGCTTCTCTTTCAGAGAAACAGATATGAGTTTCTTGTGAATGCTTGTAAGTAGCTTAAGGTACTTTCAAAGGAAAGTGATTTTCTCTGAAAGGACAGCATTTAGAAAGTGAAGCAACACTCCATTAACTACGCACAGTGAATTGAAGTGTTGGAACAGACTGCTTCATTTTCAGAGAAACACATGTGAATTTCTATTGAATGCTTGTAAGTAGCTTAAGGCACTTTCAAAGGAAAGTGATTTTCTCTGAAAGGACAGCATTTAGAAAGTGAAGCAACACTCCATTCACTACGCACAGTGAATTGAAGTGTTGGAACAGACTGCTAATCTTTCAGAAAAATGCATGTGAGTTTCTTGTGAATGCTTGTAAGTAGCTTAAGGCACTTTCAAAGGAAAGTGATTGTCTCTGAAAGGACAGCATTTAGAAAGTGAAGCAACACTCCATTCACTTCGCACAGTGAATTGAAGTGTTGGAACAGACTGCTTCTTTTTCAGAGAAACGCATGTGAGTTTCTGTGGAATGCTTGTAAGTAGCTTAAGGCACTTTCAAAGGAAAGTGATTTTCTCTGAAAGGACAGCATTTAGAAAGTGAAGCAACACTCCATTCACTTCGCACAGTGAATTGAAGTGTTGGAACAGACTGCTTCTCTTTCAGTGAAATGCATGTGAATTTCTGTTGAATGCTTGTAAGTAGCTTAAGGCACTTTCAAAGGAAAGTGATTTTCTCTGAAAGGACAGCATTTAGAAAGTGAAGCAACACTCCATTCACTTCGCACAGTGAATTGAAGTGTTGGAACAGACTGCTTCTCTTTCAGAGAAAAGCATGTGAATTTCTGTTGAATGCTTGTAAGTAGCTTAAGGCACTTTAATAGGAAAGTGATTTTCTCTACAGGACAGCATTTAGAAAGTGAAGCAGCACTCCATTCACTTCGCACAGTGAATTGAATTGTTGGAACAGATAGCTTCTCTTTCATTGAAACGCATTTGAGTTTCCTGTGAATGTGTGTAAGTAGCTTAAGGCACTTTCAAAGGAAAGTGATTTTCTCTGAAAGGACAGCATTTAGAAAGTGAAGCAACACTCCATTCACTTCGCACAGTGAATTGAAGTGTTGGAACAGACTGCTTCTCTTTCAGTGAAACGCATGTGAATTTCTGTTGAATGCTTGTAAGTAGCCTAAGGCACTTTCAAAGGAAAGTGATTTTCTCTGAAAGGACAGCATTTAGAAAGTGAAGCGACACTCCATTCACTTCGCACAGTGAATTGAAGTGTTGGAACAGACAGCTTCTCATTCATAGAAACGCATTTGAGTTTCCTGTGAATGTGTGTAAGTAGCTTAAGGCACTTTCAAAGGAAAGTGATTTTCTCTGAAAGGACAGCATTTAGAAAGTGAAACAACACTCCAGTTAGCACAATGAATTGAAGTGTTGGAACAGACTGCTTCTCTTTAAGAGAAATGCATGTGAATTTCTCTGGAATGCTTGTAAGTAGCTTAAGGCACTTTCAAAGGAAAGTGATTTTCTCTGAAAGGACAGCATTTAGAAAATGAAACAACACTCCATTCACTTCGCACAGTGAATTGAAGTGTTGGAACAGACTACTTCTCTTTCAGAGAAACAGATATGAGTTTTTTGTGAATGCTTGTAAGTAGCTTAAGGCACTTTCAAAGGAAACTGATTTTCTCTGAAAAGACAGCTTTTAGAAAGTGAAGCAACACTCCATTCACTACGCACAGTGAATTGAAGTGTTGGAACAGACTGCTTCTCTTTCAGAAAAATGCATGTGAGTTTCTTGTGAATGCTTGCAAGTAGCTTGAGGCACTTTCAAAGGAAAGTGATTTTCTCTGAAAGGACAGCATTCAGAAAGTGAAGCAACACTCCATTCACTTCGCACAGTGAATTGAAGTGTTGGAACAGACAGCTTCTCTTTCATAGAAACGCATTTGAGTTTCCTGTGAATGTGTGTAAGTAGCTTAAGGCACTTTCAAAGGAAAGTGATTTTCTCTGAAAGGACAGCATTTAGAAAGTGAAGCAACACTCCATTCACTTCGCACAGTGAATTGAAGTGTTGGAACAGACAGCTTCTCTTTCATAGAAACGCATTTGAGTTTCCTGTGAATGTGGGTAAGTAGCTTAAGGCACTTTCAAAGGGAAGTGATTTTCTCTGAAAGGACAGAATTTAGAAAGTGAAGCAACACTCCATTCACTACGCACAGTGAATTGAAGTGTTGGAACAGACTGCTTCTCTTTCAGAAATATGCATGTGAGTTTCTTGTGAATGCTTGTAAGTAGCTTAAGGTACTTTCAAAGGAAAGTGATTTTCTCTGAAAGGACAGCATTTAAGAAGTGTAGCAACACTCCATTCACTTCGCACAGTGAATTCAAGTGTTGGAACAGACAGCTTCTCTTTCATAGAAACGCATTTGAGTTTCCTGTGAATGTGGGTAAGTAGCTTAAGGCACTTTCAAAGGGAAGTGATTTTCTCTGAAAGGACAGCATTTAGAAAGTGAAGCAACACTCCATTCACTACGCACAGTGAATTGAAGTGTTGGAACAGACTGCTTCTCTTTCAGAAAAATGCACGTGAGTTTCTTGTGAATGCTTGTAAGTAGCTTAAGGCACTTTCAAAGGAAAGTGATTGTCTCTGAAAGGACAGCATTTAGAAAGAGAAGCAACACTCCATTCACTTCGCACAGTGAATTGAAGTGTTGGAACAGACTGCTTCTTTTTCAGAGAAACACATGTGAATTTCTATTGAATGCTTGTAAGTAGCTTAAGGCACTTTCAAAGGAAAGTGATTTTCTCTGAAAGGACAGCATTTAGAAAGTGAAGCAGCACTGCATTCACTTCGCACAGTGAATTGAAGTGTTGGAACAGACAGCTTCTCTTTCATAGAAACGCATTTGAGTTTCCTGTGAATGTGTGTAAGTAGCTTAAGGCACTTTCAAAGGAAAGTGATTTTCTCTGAAAGGACAGAATTTAGAAAGTGAAGCAACACTCCATTCACTTCGCACAGTGAATTAAAGGGTTGGAACAGACAGCTTCTCTTTCATAGAAACACATTTGAGTTTCCTGTGAATGTGTGTAAGTAGCTTAAGGCACTTTCAAAGGAAAGTGATTTTCTCTGAAAGGACAGCATTTAGAAAGTGAAGCAACACTCCATTCACTTCGCACAGTGAATTGAAGTGTTGGAACAGACTGCTTCTCTTTCAGTGAAACTCATGTGATTTTCTGTTGAATGCTTGTAAGTAGCCTAAGGCACTTTCAAAGGAAAGTGATTTTCTCTGAAAGGACAGCATTTAGAAAGTGAAGCAACACTCCATTCACTTCGCACAGTGAATTGAAGTGTTGGAACAGACAGCTTCTCTTTCATAGAAACGCATTTGAGTTTCCTGTGAATGTGTGTAAGTAGCTTAAGGCACTTTCAAAGGAAAGTGATTTTCTCTGAAAGGACAGCATTTAGAAAGTGAAGCAGCACTGCATTCACTTCGCACAGTGAGTTGAAGTGTTGTAACAGACTGCTTCTCTTTCAGTGAAATGCATGTGAATTTCTGTTGAATGCTTGTAAGTAGCTTAAGGCACTTTCAAAGGAAAGTGATTTTCTCTGAAAGGACAGCATTTAGAAAGTGAAGCAACACTCCATTCACTTCGCACAGTGAATTGAAGTGTTGGAACAGACAGCTTCTCTTTCATAGAAACGCATTTGAGTTTCCTGTGAATGTGTGTAAGTAGCTTAAGGCACTCTCAAAGGAAAGTGATTTTCTCTGAAAGGACAGCATTTAGAAAGTGAAACAACACTCCATTCGGTTAGCAAAGTGAATTGAAGTGTTGGAACAGACTGCTTCTCTTTCAGAGAAACGCATGTGAATTTCTGTGGAATGCTTGTAAGTAGCTTAAGGCAATTTCAAAGGAAAGTGATTTTCTCTGAAAGGACAGCATTTAGAAAATGAAACAACACTCCATTCACTTCGCACAGTGAATTGAAGTGTTGGAACTGACTGCTTCTCTTTCAGAGAAACAGATATGAGTTTCTTGTGAATGCTTGTAAGTAGCTTAAGGTACTTTCAAAGGAAAGTGATTTTCTCTGAAAGGACAGCATTTAGAAAGTGAAGCAACACTCCATTAACTACGCACAGTGAATTGAAGTGTTGGAATAGACTGCTTCTCTTTCAGAAAAATGCACGTGAGTTTCTTGTGAATGCTTGTAAGTAGCTTAAGGCACTTTCAAAGGAAAGTGATTGTCTCTGAAAGGACAGCATTTAGAAAGTGAAGCAACACTCCATTCACTTCGCACAGTGAATTGAAGTGTTGGAACAGACTGCTTCTTTTTCAGAGAAACACATGTGAATTTCAATTGAATGCTTGTAAGTAGCTTAAGGCACTTTCAAAGGAAAGTGATTTTCTCTGAAAGGACAGCATTTAGAAAGTGAAGCAACACTCCATTCACTACGCACAGTGAATTGAAGTGTTGGAGCAGACTGCTTCTCTTTCAGAGAAACGCATGTGAATTTCTGTGGAATGCTTGTAAGTAGCTTAAGGCACTTTCAAAGGAAAGTGATTTTCTCTGAAAGGACAGCATTTAGAAAGTGAAGCAACACTCCATTCACTTCGCACAGTGAATTGAAGTGTTGGAACAGACTGCTTCTTTTTCAGAGAAACGCATGTGAGTTTCTGTGGAATGCTTGTAAGTAGCTTAAGGCACTTTCAAAGGAAAGTGATTTTCTCTGAAAGGACAGCATTTAGAAAGTGAAGCAACACTCCATTCACTTCGCACAGTGAATTGAAGTGTTGGAACAGACTGCTTCTCTTTCAGTGAAATGCATGTGAATTTCTGTTGAATGCTTGTAAGTAGCTTAAGGCACTTTCAAAGGAAAGTGATTTTCTCTGAAAGGACAGCATTTAGAAAGTGAAGCAACACTCCATTCACTTCGCACAGTGAATTGAATTGTTGGAACAGACTGCTTCTCTTTCAGAGAAAAGCATGTGAATTTCTGTTGAATGCTTGTAAGTAGCTTAAGGCACTTTAATAGGAAAGTGATTTTCTCTACAGGACAGCATTTAGAAAGTGAAGCAGCACTCCATTCACTTCGCACAGTGAATTGAATTGTTGGAACAGATAGCTTCTCTTTCATTGAAACGCATTTGAGTTTCCTGTGAATGTGTGTAAGTAGCTTAAGGCACTTTCAAAGGAAAGTGATTTTCTCTGAAAGGACAGCATTTAGAAAGTGAAGCAACACTCCATTCACTTCGCACAGTGAATTGAAGTGTTGGAACAGACTGCTTCTCTTTCAGTGAAACGCATGTGAATTTCTGTTGAATGCTTGTAAGTAGCCTAAGGCACTTTCAAAGGAAAGTGATTTTCTCTGAAAGGACAGAATTTAGAAAGTGAAGCGACACTCCATTCACTTCGCACAGTGAATTGAAGTGTTGGAACAGACAGCTTCTCATTCATAGAAACGCATTTGAGTTTCCTGTGAATGTGTGTAAGTAGCTTAAGGCACTTTCAAAGGAAAGTGATTTTCTCTGAAAGGACAGCATTTAGAAAGTGAAACAACACTCCAGTTAGCACAATGAATTGAAGTGTTGGAACAGACTGCTTCTCTTTAAGAGAAATGCATGTGAATTTCTCTGGAATGCTTGTAAGTAGCTTAAGGGACTTTCAAAGGAAAGTGATTTTCTCTGAAAGGACAGCATTTAGAAAATGAAACAACACTCCATTCACTTCGCACAGTGAATTGAAGTGTTGGAACAGACTACTTCTCTTTCAGAGAAACAGATATGAGTTTTTTGTGAATGCTTGTAAGTAGCTTAAGGCACTTTCAAAGGAAACTGATTTTCTCTGAAAAGACAGCTTTTAGAAAGTGAAGCAACACTCCATTCACTACGCACAGTGAATTGAAGTGTTGGAACAGACTGCTTCTCTTTCAGAAAAATGCATGTGAGTTTCTTGTGAATGCTTGCAAGTAGCTTGAGGCACTTTCAAAGGAAAGTGATTTTCTCTGAAAGGACAGCATTCAGAAAGTGAAGCAACACTCCATTCACTTCGCACAGTGAATTGAAGTGTTGGAACAGACAGCTTCTCTTTCATAGAAACGCATTTGAGTTTCCTGTGAATGTGTGTAAGTAGCTTAAGGCACTTTCAAAGGAAAGTGATTTTCTCTGAAAGGACAGCATTTAGAAAGTGAAGCAACACTCCATTCACTTCGCACAGTGAATTGAAGTGTTGGAACAGACAGCTTCTCTTTCATAGAAACGCATTTGAGTTTCCTGTGAATGTGGGTAAGTAGCTTAAGGCACTTTCAAAGGGAAGTGATTTTCTCTGAAAGGACAGCATTTAGAAAGTGAAGCAACACTCCATTCACTACGCACAGTGAATTGAAGTGTTGGAACAGACTGCTTCTCTTTCAGAAATATGCATGTGAGTTTCTTGTGAATGCTTGTAAGTAGCTTAAGGTACTTTCAAAGGAAAGTGATTTTCTCTGAAAGGACAGCATTTAAGAAGTGTAGCAACACTCCATTCACTTCGCACAGTGAATTCAAGTGTTGGAACAGACAGCTTCTCTTTCATAGAAACGCATTTGAGTTTCCTGTGAATGTGGGTAAGTAGCTTAAGGCACTTTCAAAGGGAAGTGATTTTCTCTGAAAGGACAGCATTTAGAAAGTGAAGCAACACTCCATTCACTACGCACAGTGAATTGAAGTGTTGGAACAGACTGCTTCTCTTTCAGAAAAATGCACGTGAGTTTCTTGTGAATGCTTGTAAGTAGCTTAAGGCACTTTCAAAGGAAAGTGATTGTCTCTGAAAGGACAGCATTTAGAAAGAGAAGCAACACTCCATTCACTTCGCACAGTGAATTGAAGTGTTGGAACAGACTGCTTCTTTTTCAGAGAAACACATGTGAATTTCTATTGAATGCTTGTAAGTAGCTTAAGGCACTTTCAAAGGAAAGTGATTTTCTCTGAAAGGACAGCATTTAGAAAGTGAAGCAGCACTGCATTCACTTCGCACAGTGAATTGAAGTGTTGGAACAGACAGCTTCTCTTTCATAGAAACGCATTTGAGTTTCCTGTGAATGTGTGTAAGTAGCTTAAGGCACTTTCAAAGGAAAGTGATTTTCTCTGAAAGGACAGCATTTAGAAAGTGAAGCAACACTCCATTCACTTCGCACAGTGAATTAAAGGGTTGGAACAGACAGCTTCTCTTTCATAGAAACATATTTGAGTTTCCTGTGAATGTGTGTAAGTAGCTTAAGGCACTTTCAAAGGAAAGTGATTTTCTCTGAAAGGACAGCATTTAGAAAGTGAAGCAACACTCCATTCACTTCGCACAGTGAATTGATGTGTTGGAACAGACTGCTTCTCTTTCAGTGAAACTCATGTGATTTTCTGTTGAATGCTTGTAAGTAGCCTAAGGCACTTTCAAAGGAAAGTGATTTTCTCTGAAAGGACAGCATTTAGAAAGTGAAGCAACACTCCATTCACTTCGCACAGTGAATTGAAGTGTTGGAACAGACAGCTTCTCTTTCATAGAAACGCATTTGAGTTTCCTGTGAATGTGTGTAAGTAGCTTAAGGCACTTTCAAAGGAAAGTGATTTTCTCTGAAAGGACAGCATTTAGAAAGTGAAGCAGCACTGCATTCACTTCGCACAGTGAGTTGAAGTGTTGTAACAGACTGCTTCTCTTTCAGTGAAATGCATGTGAATTTCTGTTGAATGCTTGTAAGTAGCTTAAGGCACTTTCAAAGGAAAGTGATTTTCTCTGAAAGGACAGCATTTAGAAAGTGAAGCAACACTCCATTCACTTCGCACAGTGAATTGAAGTGTTGGAACAGACAGCTTCTCTTTCATAGAAACGCATTTGAGTTTCCTGTGAATGTGTGTAAGTAGCTTAAGGCACTCTCAAAGGAAAGTGATTTTCTCTGAAAGGACAGCATTTAGAAAGTGAAACAACACTCCATTCGGTTAGCACAGTGAATTGAAGTGTTGGAACAGACTGCTTCTCTTTCAGAGAAACACATGTGAATTTCTGTGGAATGCTTGTAAGTAGCTTAAGGCAATTTCAAAGGAAAGTGATTTTCTCTGAAAGGACAGCATTTAGAAAATGAAACAACACTCCATTCACTTCGCACAGTGAATTGAAGTGTTGGAACTGACTGCTTCTCTTTCAGAGAAACAGATATGAGTTTCTTGTGAATGCTTGTAAGTAGCTTAAGGTACTTTCAAAGGAAAGTGATTTTCTCTGAAAGGACAGCATTTAGAAAGTGAAGCAACACTCCATTAACTACGCACAGTGAATTGAAGTGTTGGAATAGACTGCTTCTCTTTCAGAAAAATGCACGTGAGTTTCTTGTGAATGCTTGTAAGTAGCTTAAGGCACTTTCAAAGGAAAGTGATTGTCTCTGAAAGGACAGCATTTAGAAAGTGAAGCAACACTCCATTCACTTCGCACAGTGAATTGAAGTGTTGGAACAGACTGCTTCTTTTTCAGAGAAACACATGTGAATTTCTATTGAATGCTTGTAAGTAGCTTAAGGCACTTTCTAAGGAAAGTGATTTTCTCTGAAAGGACAGCATTTAGAAAGTGAAGCAACACTCCTTTCACTACGCACAGTGAATTGAAGTGTTGGAACAGACTGCTTCTCTTTCAGTGAAACGTATGTGAATTTCTGTTGAATGCTTGTAAGTAGCCTAAGGCACTTTCAAAGGAAAGTGATTTTCTCTGAAAGGACAGCATTTAGAAAGTGAAACAACACTCCATTCACTTCGCACAGTGAATTGAAGTGTTGGAACAGACAGCTTCTCTTTCATAGAAACGCATTTGAGTTTCCTGTGAATGTGTGTAAGTAGCTTAAGGCACTTTCAAAGGAAAGTGATTTTCTCTGAAAGGACAGCATTTAGAAAGTGAAACAACACTCCATTCAGGTAGCACAGTGAATTGAAGTGTTGGAACAGACTGCTTCTCTTTCAGAGAAACGCATGTGAATTTCTGTGGAATGCTTGTAAGTAGCTTAAGGCACTTTCAAAGGAAAGTGATTTTCTCTGAAAGGACAGCATTTAGAAAATGAAACAACACTCCATTCACTTCGCACAGTGAATTGAAGTGTTGAAACAGACTACTTCTCTTTCAGAGAAACAGAAATGAGTTTTTTGTGAATGCTTGTAAGTAGCTTAAGGTACTTTCAAAGGAAAGTGATTTTCTCTGAAAGGACAGCATTTAGAAAGTGAAGCAACACTCCATTAACTACGCACAGTGAATTGAAGTGTTGGAATAGACTGCTTCTCTTTCAGAAAAATGCACGTGAGTTTCTTGTGAATGCTTGTAAGTAGCTTAAGGCACTTTCAAAGGAAAGTGATTGTCTCTGAAAGGACAGCATTTAGAAAGTGAAGCAACACTCCATTCAGTTCGCACAGTGAATTGAAGTGTTGGAACAGACTGATTCTTTTTCAGAGAAACACATGTGAATTTCTATTGAATGCTTGTAAGTAGCTTAAGGCACTTTCAAAGGAAAGTGATTTTCTCTGAAAGGACAGCATTTAGAAAGTGAAGCAACACTCCATTCACTACGCACAGTGAATTGAAGTGTTGGAACAGACTGCTTCTCTTTCAGAAAAATGCATGTGAGTTTCTTGTGAATGCTTGTAAGTAGCTTAAGGCACTTTCAAAGGAAAGTGATTTTCTCTGAAAGGACAGCATTTAGAAAGTGAAGCAACACTCCATTCACTTTGCACAGTGAATTGAAGTGTTGGAATAGACTGCTTCTTTTTCAGAGAAACGCATGTGAATTTCTGTGGAATGCTTGTAAGTAGCTTAAGGCACTTTCAAAGGAAAGTGATTTTCTCTGAAAGGACAGCATTTAGAAAGTGAAGCAACACTCCATTCACTTCGCACAGTGAATTGAAGTGTTGGAACAGACTGCTTCTCTTTCAGTGAAACTCATTTGAATTTCTGTTGAATGCTTGTAAGTAGCCTAAGGCACTTTCAAAGGAAAGTGATTTTTTCTGAAAGGACAGCATTTAGAAAGTGAAGCAACACTCCATTCACTTCGCACAGTGAATTGAAGTGTTGGAACAGACAGCTTCTCTTTCATAGAAACGCATTTGAGTTTCCTGTGAATGTGTGTAAGTAGCTTAAGGCACTTTCAAAGGAAAGTGATTTTCTCTGAAAGGACAGCATTTAGAAAGTGAAACAACACTCCATTCAGTTAGCACAGTGAATTGAAGTGTTGGAACAGACTGCATCTCTTTCAGAGAAACGCATGTGAATTTCTGTGGAAAGCTTGTAAGTAGCTTAAGGCACTTTCAAAGGAAAGTGATTTTCTCTGAAAGGACAGCATTTAGAAAGTGAAACAACACTCCATTCACTTCGCACAGTGAATTGAAGTGTTGGAACAGACTGCTTCTCTTTCAGAGAAACAGATATGAGTTTTTTGTGAATGCTTGTAAGTAGCTTAAGGTACTTTCAAAGGAAAGTGATTTTCTCTGAAAGGACAGCATTTAGAAAGTGAAACAACACTCCATTCGGTTAGCACAGTGAATTGAAGTGTTGGAACTGACTGCTTCTCTTTCAGAGAAACGCATGTGAATTTCTGTGGAATGCTTGTAAGTAGCTTAAGGCAATTTCAAAGGAAAGTGATTTTCTCTGAAAGGACAGCATTTAGAAAATGAAACAACACTCCATTCACTTCGCACAGTGAATTGAAGTGTTGGAACAGACTACTTCTCTTTCAGAGAAACAGATATGAGTTTCTTGTGAATGCTTGTAAGTAGCTTAAGGTACTTTCAAAGGAAAGTGATTTTCTCTGAAAGGACAGCATTTAGAAAGTGAAGCAACACTCCATTAACTACGCACAGTGAATTGAAGTGTTGGAATAGACTGCTTCTCTTTCAGAAAAATGCACGTGAGTTTCTTGTGAATGCTTGTAAGTAGCTTAAGGCACTTTCAAAGGAAAGTGATTGTCTCTGAAAGGACAGCATTTAGAAAGTGAAGCAACACTCCATTCACTTCGCACAGTGAATTGAAGTGTTGGAACAGACTGCTTCTTTTTCAGAGAAACACATGTGAATTTCTATTGAATGCTTGTAAGTAGCTTAAGGCACTTTCAAAGGAAAGTGATTTTCTCTGAAAGGACAGCATTTAGAAAGTGAAGCAACACTCCATTCACTACGCACAATGAATTGAAGTGTTGGAACAGACTGCTTCTCTTTCAGAAAAATTCATGTGAGTTTCTTGTGAATGCTTGTAAGTAGCTTAAGGCACTTTCAAAGGAAAGTGATTTTCTCTGAAAGGACAGCATTTAGAAAGTGAAGCAACACTCCATTCACTTCGCACAGTGAATTGAAGTGTTGGAATAGACTGCTTCTTTTTCAGAGAAACGCATGTGAATTTCTGTTGAATGCTTGTAAGTAGCTTAAGGCACTTTCAAAGGAAAGTGATTTTCTCTGAAAGGACAGCATTTAGAAAGTGAAGCAACACTCCATTCACTTCGCACAGTGAATTGAAGTGTTGGAACAGACTGCTTCTCTTTCAGTGAAACTCATTTGAATTTCTGTTGAATGCTTGTAAGTAGCCTAAGGCACTTTCAAAGGAAAGTGATTTTCTCTGAAAGGACAGCATTTAGAAAGTGAAGCAACACTCCATTCACTTCGCACAGTGAATTGAAGTGTTGGAACAGACAGCTTCTCTTTCATAGAAACGCATTTGAGTTTCCTGTGAATGTGTGTAAGTAGCTTAAGGCACTTTCAAAGGAAAGTGATTTTCTCTGAAAGGACAGCATTTAGAAAGTGAAGCAACACTCCATTCAATTCGCACAGTGAATTGAAGTGTTGGAACAGACTGCTTCTCTTTCAGTGAAACGCATGTGAATTTCTGTTGAATGCTTGTAAGTAGCCTAAGGCACTTTCAAAGGAAAGTGATTTTCTCTGAAAGGACAGCATTTAGAAAGTGAAACAACACTCCATTCACTTCGCACAGTGAATTGAAGTGTTGGAACAGACAGCTTCTCTTTCATAGAAACGCATTTGAGTTTCCTGTGAATGTGTGTAAGTAGCTTAAGGCACTTTCAAAGGAAAGTGATTTTCTCTGAAAGGACAGCATTTAGAAAGTGAAACAACACTCCATTCAGTTAGCACAGTGAATTGAAGTGTTGGAACAGACTGCATCTCTTTCAGAGAAACGCATGTGAATTTCTGTGGAAAGCTTGTAAGTAGCTTAAGGCACTTTCAAAGGAAAGTGATTTTCTCTGAAAGGACAGCATTTAGAAAGTGAAACAACACTCCATTCACTTCGCACAGTGAATTGAAGTGTTGGAACAGACTGCTTCTCTTTCAGAGAAACAGATATGAGTTTTTTGTGAATGCTTGTAAGTAGCTTAAGGTACATTCAAAGGAAAGTGATTTTCTCTGAAAGGACAGCATTTAGAAAGTGAAGCAACACTCCATTCACTACGCACAGTGAATTGAAGTGTTGGAACAACTGCTTATCTTTCAGAAAAATGCATGTGAGTTTCTTGTGAATGCTTGTAAGTAGCTTAAGGCACTTTCAAAGGAAAGTGATTTTCTCTGAAAGGACAGCATTTAGAAAGTGAAGCAACACTCCATTCACTTCGCACAGTGAATTGAAGTGTTGGAACAGACTGCTTCTTTTTCAGAGAAACACATGTGAATTTCTATTGAATGCTTGTATGTAGCTTAAGGCACTTTCAAAGGAAAGTGATTTTCTCTGAAAGGACAGCATTTAGAAAATGAAGCAACACTCCCTTCACTAAGCACATTGAATTGAAGTGTTGGAACAGACTGCTTCTCTTTCAGTGAAATGCATGTGAACTTCTGTTGAATGCTTGTAAGAGGCTTAAGGCACTTTCAAAGGAAAGTGATTTTCTCTGAAAGGACAGCATTTAGAAAGTGAAGCAACACTCCATTCACTTCGCACAGTGAATTGAAGTGTTGGAACAGACTGCTTCTCTTTCAGAGAAACGGATGTGAGTTTTTTGTGAATGCTTGTAAGTAGCTTAAGGCACTTTCAAAGGAAAGTGATTTTCTCTGAAAGGACAGCATTTATAAAGTGAAGCAACTCTCCATTCACTTCGCACAGTGAATTGAAGTGTTGGAACACACTGCTTCTTTTTCATAGAAACACATGTGAATTTCTGTAAATGCTTGTAAGTAGCTGAAGGCACTTTTAAAGGAAAGTGATTTTCTCTGAAAGGACAGCATTTAGAAAGTGAAGCAACACTCCATTCTCTTCGCACAGTGAATTGAAGTGTTGGAACAGACTGCTTCTCTTTCAGAGAATTGCTTGTGAGTTTCTTGTGAATGCTTGTAAGTTGCTTAAGGCAGTTTCAAAAGAGAGTGAATTTCTCTAAAAGGAGAGCATTTAGAAAGTGAAGCAACACTCCATTCACTTCGCACAGTGAATTGAAGTGTTGGAACAGACTGCTTCTTTTTCAGAGAAACATATGTGACTTTCTTGTGAATGCTTGTAAGTAGCTTAAGGCAGTTTCAAAAGAGAGTGATTTTCTCTAAAAGGAGAGCATATAGAAAGTGAAGCAACACTCCATTCACTTCGCACAGTGAATTGTAGTGTTGGAACAAACTGCTTCTCTTTCAGAAAAATGCACGTGAGTTTCTTGTGAATGCTTGTAAGTAGCTTAAGGCACTTTCAAAGGAAAGTGATTTTCTCTGAAAGGACAGCATTTAGAAAGTGAAGCAACACTCCATTCAATTCGCACAGTGAATTGAAGTGTTGGAACAGACTGCTTCTCTTTCAGTGAAACGCATGTGAATTTCTGTTGAATGCTTGTAAGTAGCCTAAGGCACTTTCAAAGGAAAGTGATTTTCTCTGAAAGGACAGCATTTAGAAAGTGAAACAACACTCCATTCACTTCGCACAGTGAATTGAAGTGTTGGAACAGACAGCTTCTCTTTCATAGAAACGCATATGAGTTTCCTGTGAATGTGTGTAAGTAGCTTAAGGCACTTTCAAAGGAAAGTGATTTTCTCTGAAAGGACAGCATTTAGAAAGTGAAACAACACTCCATTCAGTTAGCACAGTGAATTGAAGTGTTGGAACAGACTGCTTCTCTTTCAGAGAAACGCATGTGAATTTCTGTGCAATGCTTGTAAGTAGCTTAAGGCACTTTCAAAGGAAAGTGATTTTCTCTGAAAGGACAGCATTTAGAAAATGAAACAACACTCCATTCACTTCGCACAGTGAATTGAAGTGTTGAAACAGACTACTTCTCTTTCAGAGAAACAGATATGAGTTTTTTGTGAATGCTTGTAAGTAGCTTAAGGTACTTTCAAAGGAAAGTGATTTTCTCTGAAAGGACAGCATTTAGAAAGTGAAGCAACACTCCTTTAACTATGCACAGTGAATTGAAGTGTTGGAATAGACTGCTTCTCTTTCAGAAAAATGCACGTGAGTTTCTTGTGAATGCTTGTAAGTAGCTTAAGGCACTTTCAAAGGAAAGTGATTGTCTCTGAAAGGACAGCATTTAGAAAGTGAAGCAACACTCCATTCAGTTCGCACAGTGAATTGAAGTGTTGGAACAGACTGCTTCTTTTTCAGAGAAACACATGTGAATTTCTATTGAATGCTTGTAAGTAGCTTAAGGCACTTTCAAAGGAAAGTGATTTTCTCTGAAAGGACAGCATTTAGAAAGTGAAGCAACACTCCATTCACTACGCACAGTGAATTGAAGTGTTGGAACAGACTGCTTCTCTTTCAGAAAAATGCATGTGAGTTTCTTGTGAATGCTTGTAAGTAGCTTAAGGCACTTTCAAAGGAAAGTGATTTTCTCTGAAAGGACAGCATTTAGAAAGTGAAGCAACACTCCATTCACTTCGCACAGTGAATTGAAGTGTTGGAATAGACTGCTTCTTTTTCAGAGAAACGCATGTGAATTTCTGTGGAATGCTTGTAAGTAGCTTAAGGCACTTTCAAAGGAAAGTGATTTTCTCTGAAAGGACAGCATTTAGAAAGTGAAGCAACACTCCATTCACTTCGCACAGTGAATTGAAGTGTTGGAACAGACTGCTTCTCTTTCAGTGAAACTCATTTGAATTTCTGTTGAATGCTTGTAAGTAGCCTAAGGCACTTTCAAAGGAAAGTGATTTTTTCTGAAAGGACAGCATTTAGAAAGTGAAGCAACACTCCATTCACTTCGCACAGTGAATTGAAGTGTTGGAACAGACAGCTTCTCTTTCATAGAAACGCATTTGAGTTTCCTGTGAATGTGTGTAAGTAGCTTAAGGCACTTTCAAAGGAAAGTGATTTTCTCTGAAAGGCAGCATTTAGAAAGTGAAAAAACACTCCATTCAGTTAGCACAGTGAATTGAAGTGTTGGAACAGACTGCATCTCTTTCAGAGAAACGCATGTGAATTTCTGTGGAAAGCTTGTAAGTAGCTTAAGGCACTTTCAAAGGAAAGTGATTTTCTCTGAAAGGACAGCATTTAGAAAGTGAAACAACACTCCATTCACTTCGCACAGTGAATTGAAGTGTTGGAACAGACTGCTTCTCTTTCAGAGAAACAGATATGAGTTTTTTGTGAATGCTTGTAAGTAGCTTAAGGTACATTCAAAGGAAAGTGATTTTCTCTGAAAGGACAGCATTTAGAAAGTGAAGCAACACTCCATTCACTACGCACAGTGAATTGAAGTGTTGGAACAGACTGCTTATCTTTCAGAAAAATGCATGTGAGTTTCTTGTGAATGCTTGTAAGTAGCTTAAGGCACTTTCAAAGGAAAGTGATTTTCTCTGAAAGGACAGCATTTAGAAAGTGAAGCAACACTCCATTCACTTCGCACAGTGAATTGAAGTGTTGGAACAGACTGCTTCTTTTTCAGAGAAACACATGTGAATTTCTATTGAATGCTTGTATGTAGCTTAAGGCACTTTCAAAGGAAAGTGATTTTCTCTGAAAGGACAGCATTTAGAAAATGAAGCAACACTCCCTTCACTAAGCACAGTGAATTGAAGTGTTGGAACAGACTGCTTCTCTTTCAGTGAAATGCATGTGAACTTCTGTTGAATGCTTGTAAGAGGCTTAAGGCACTTTCAAAGGAAAGTGATTTTCTCTGAAAGGACAGCATTTAGAAAGTGAAGCAACACTCCATTCACTTCGCACATTGAATTGAAGTGTTGGAACAGACTGCTTCTCTTTCAGAGAAACGGATGTGAGTTTTTTGTGAATGCTTGTAAGTAGCTTAAGGCACTTTCAAAGGAAAGTGATTTTCTCTGAAAGGACAGCATTTATAAAGTGAAGCAACTCTCCATTCACTTCGCACAGTGAATTGAAGTGTTGGAACAGACTGCTTCTTTTTCATAGAAACACATGTGAATTTCTGTAAATGCTTGTAAGTAGCTGAAGGCACTTTTAAAGGAAAGTGATTTTCTCTGAAAGGACAGCATTTAGAAAGTGAAGCAACACTCCATTCTCTTCGCACAGTGAATTGAAGTGTTGGAACAGACTGCTTCTCTTTCAGAGAATTGCTTGTGAGTTTCTTGTGAATGCTTGTAAGTTGCTTAAGGCAGTTTCAAAAGAGAGTGAATTTCTCTAAAAGGAGAGCATTTAGAAAGTGAAGCAACATTCCATTCACTTCGCACAGTGAATTGAAGTGTTGGAACAGACTGCTTCTTTTTCAGAGAAACATATGTGACTTTCTTGTGAATGCTTGTAAGTAGCTTAAGGCAGTTTCAAAAGAGAGTGATTTTCTCTAAAAGGAGAGCATATAGAAAGTGAAGCAACACTCCATTCACTTCGCACAGTGAATTGTAGTGTTGGAACAAACTACTTCTCTTTCAGAAAAATGCACGTGAGTTTCTTGTGAATGCTTGTAAGTAGCTTAAGGCACTTTCAAAGGAAAGTGATTTTCTCTGAAAGGACAGCATTTAGAAAGTGAAGCAACACTCCATTCACTTCACACAGTGAATTGAAGTGTTGGAACAGACTGCTTCTCTTTCAGTGATACGCGTGTGAATTTCTTGTGAATGCTTGTAAGTAGCTTAAGGCACTTTCAAAGGAAAGTGATTTTCTCTGAAAGGACAGCATTTAGAAAGTGAAGCAACACTCCATTCACTTCGCACAGTGAATTGAAGTGTTGGAACAGA